>NC_080653.1:2277500-2372500 GCF_027579445.1 Ammospiza nelsoni
AACATAATACACTTATTTGTCTGACTGACCCTCATGCAGTCCTCTCAGTGGGTGTATTTGTTCAGGCTGTTTCTCTCAGGAGCCACAAGGATACCTTGCTAAAAGGTAAATGACAGAATTTCCATGGGCATTATTGAAAAGTGGAAATGAAATCCCAGATTTGCACCCTCCAGTGTCATTGTTGCAGAACCTCCACAGCTGTACAGAGAGGAGGAAATACATTGGAAATGCAGAAGCACTGAGTGTAAAGGGTGCTTTTAGTGAAGAGCACTCTGAAAAATAAGCTGCTTCCCATCAGCGAGTACATTCTTTATCTTTAGCGTAACATTTACAAAGCTTGTTCAGGAAAAAAACGTGTTAAATCTTTCATCAGGCTACAGACACTTTATTTGGAGTCTTCACAGAAACCCAAAGTAGTGCCATAAGGTGCCTGGAATATTAGCCAAGATAAAACCTTCAGGGCCATGCACGCTACTGTTTTCAAATCTGTTCTTTCATCTGATGTGCCAGTCGAAATTACTTCTGCAACATGGTCAGAACCAACCTGGATGGATTTATAATGCCTGAAATTGCTATGGGCATATTTTTGTGAATCGCCTAGAGACAAACAGATAATTCTCTTTAGATTGTGAGAATTGCTAATTCTTATGCATGTCATGTGTTTGCCAAGTGGCATGTTTAGACAAGGAAATTGCAGAATATTCCTGATGTCACCAGAGCTCTACGCTGAGAAAGCCAGGGGAGTGTAGGACAGTGTCCTTCCACATATCACACATATATATTACAAATAATTTTAACTCTGACAGCACTTGTTACCTTTCCTCACTCCAAGAGTACCTGCCTAAGGAGGGAGTGAAATGCTAAAGAGCAATTACCAACTATAGCAGAGCAATGCAAGTACTTGTGTGGGTAAAGGAAGCAGAACCCAGCTTTTTATTTTTCTCTGCTTAGGCAATTGGAATAAACAGTGTAAGTGTCATCTTTTGAGTCAACATGTCAAGTTGAGTTTTGTGATATCTCATCTCTGTCTGTTGGCATCATTACACCACACACAAAACCCTCGCAGAGCCTCCCTCGCTCGTGCTCCCCCCAAAAACACAGCTTGTGCCACCAGTCCCCGAGTTCCCCTCTCTGTTCAACCTCCTCGAAATTTCTGAACTCATTGGCCAATCTCACCCACATTTGACAAGAGATTTCAAAGCTAATTAGGCTCATGTGAGTTTTCTGCAAAAGGCGGCCAGTTGGTGCCGAGCCCCGATGAGTCTGAAGGAAAGGCTGCAGCGTGTGATCACACCTCGCTCCCACCCAGCAACGCACACAAGAGAAACGTTAGAACGACTCCAAGAGAAAAAAGCATCAATCAAAGGTTTCAATTAACTCTCTATGGGAAATCAAGCTTTGATAAGTTTTTTTTCCTCCTATTTATTTTACTACATCTGACTCAGATTCGGAGGTGCCAGCTTTTAACTAATATAGAAATTAGCCTCATCCTTAAACCCAACAGGGACATCTCTGTATAGCATTTATTATAAAGCATAATTGTAGCTTCAGGGCATCATTTCAGATGAAAATGTAAGATATACAATAAAAGAAAATTCCATTTGTATTTTGGCCAGATTTTGCTTCTCAAGTGACTCTTTACACGTGGAGAAGTCGCTGAGCAGTGTGTCCAGCCAGCACAGAACTGACAGACCCACACTTATGGCTCAAGGCCATGAGATTATTAAAACCATGGATTTAATTCCTGGCCAAAACACTTTAGAAACTTTGGGCAAATCCCCCGTCCTCCCTTTCTGTGCTGGATCCTTCATCTTTAAAACAAGACTTTGTTCCCTTCCCCTGCACTTGATCTTTCCTCTCTATTTGTGTTGTGCTCCCTTCTACACAATCTGGATGGTGCCTGTTTTCCCTGAATGCCCATTAAACTGTTTTCTGACTCGAACAAATCCAAACACAAACATACTGAATCCATTTTTCTGAAGTATTTTAAGTGGATTTTTGTTTTGTTTCTTTTAGTCCTTGATCACTGGCCATGAAAAAATTCCAGTGGCTCCAGAAAGCTGGGTCTGCCTGTGAGAAGAATGCCAGCTTAACAAATCAGTAGCTTTGGAGTATTTAAGGAGGTGCTAGGAATAAACAGTTGCTTTTCTTTATTGGGAGGGAAACATGATTAATATAATTGTTTTAGCATGTGCTATTGATGCAGCTTGGTTGTGTTTTACAAGGAGGAGTGACAAATTAGCAGTCATCCTTGAGTCACTTTAAATCCCCTTCAGATTTCATCACACTTTAAAATGGGGTTTCTCAAGGCAAACAGGAAAGAATTTTATTTTCAAAGGGAAGAGAAAACAGTGTTGCTAAAACACTTCTGCTCTCTATCCCTGCGGGATGCAAAAATAATCCATGACTGTGACTTCCATGAATTCAGTTAACTACGGCTAAATTGCATCACAGGGCCTGTCTTTAACAGATCTGCAATGGTTAATGAACATGGTGGGGAGACCAGATATTTCTTCAAAACAACTCATCAAGTAAGCTGCCTCCACTTAACAGATGTAAAGGCAGGGCCCGAAGTGGGAGCTGGCAGAAACAGATGGTGCCTAAGGGCAGCTTTCTGTTCCAGTGCTCTTGGGGGCCAGGTTAGGCAGGACGGGAGGGCTCGAGAGGTGGGGGCTGTGTTTTTCAGCAGCAGGTAAAATCCATTTGTCACACCAGCTCCAACTGGGCTTTCTGCACAAAAGTTTAATATCTGAAACCAATGAGGCATTCTGCTCTCCGACTGCAGCGAGGCAGGAAAGCCTCTCAGAGCAGTGTGGAGCCCCAGCCTTTTCCAGCAGGGAGAGATGTCAAACCCCTCATTCCGTGAGATTTGCCTTTTCTCTTCCTTTTCCAAACAAATAAAAAATGGATATGCAAAGGGAAGTGTTATACCTTATGATACCTTCAGGGAAAGAACACAGAGTGGCGAGGGTAAGTGTGTTTTCTCTCTGTGTTCTCCACAGCATAACATCAGTAACCTCATAAAGCAGCCCCTGCTTTCTCCTTCCCTGAAATACAGACACACACTGCGGCACCAGCAATAAATCCCCATCACCCACAACTTCCTGCATTGCCAAGGTGTGTGCCACAGAGAGCATTTTTATGAGCCTGTCTTTGACTGCCAGGATTTTGCCTTCATAAAGAAGAGATTTTAGTCCGTTCTGTCTATTTATTTTGTGTAGAGGAATCAAGGTCAATAAACCATGGAGAAATTCACTCTACCTTATTCCATTTCAGACTTTTGTCATCCACGCTTTATCGAGTATCTGAATGAATTTTTAATATCATGCCACAAAATGCTTTGGTCTTCTATCATACACTGGGACTCTATAAATCTGATCACACTTGGGAGTTCTCAAATATACTCAGCACTGAAGAAACAGCTTTAAAGTTTAGTCATTCTGATGAAATGTAAGAGCTTATATCAGTGACAGGTTGACAGAAAAAGCTGTTTTCCTTTCCATTTCACAGACTTCCACGTATGAACGCCATGAAACATGTCAGGACTTTCTCTGAGTCTATGAAGACAGAGATGGCATCTGCTCCCAGTGGGGAGCCCTTCTAACCAGTAATACTGTAAAATTTCATGATTCTGAAATCTGATCGACAGCCAAAGGAAGGGCAGGGAGGAGGTGTTTACTGTATTTTATAGGAGAGCATCAATTGCTTGTCTTGGCATATGATGTATACTTTTATGGCATACAATGCCACTTTCAACATATTTTTTAAAATTAAATGTATTCATGCCGGCTGAGCAGGTTTATAATTTCTGCTTGCTGGAAAAAAATACACATTTTTTAAAAACAGGTATTAACCCTACTCATTCATCACTGCAGTTTTTGGCAGGTGGGCAAAAGAGCCTTAAGCAAAACCTCAGAGATCAACTCCCAGCAGCCCAGCACAGAAATCACATTAACTCCTTCCAGCACCACTGATCCCCCTTCCAGAGACAGCACAGAGAGGAGATGGATCCAGTGGCTTTACACCAACTAAAAATGATCTCATAATGACGTGGCCAAATTGAGATCTCATTAAGAGACTGCTTTGAATTTTCACATTTGATTTTAACTAATATGTATCTGGTGAATTTATGCAGCAACCCCTACAGATTTGAGCAGCTCCTGGAGCCCATGCAGAGGTGCCTTCCCCACAGCCCCAGTCCCAGCTCCATTCCACTGAAGCATCTCTGCGGGTATGGCTGGGGTTTGCTCAGCCAAGGAACACAAATGTTCCTTCTCCCAGCACCAGTGTCCAACCTGTGATTTCCCCAGCCCTGAAATCCCACACATGTCATCCAAGAGAGCTCTACATCATAATGAAGAACAGCAAACCACTTTAAATGACTAGGTGTTTTACACCTTCAAAATACATTTAAGGTATGCACAATTAAAAAAAAAAAAACAAAAAAAAAACAACTTGCAAACCAACCCAGGGCTTGCAAACACACCAACACCACAATTCCTGATGTCCACATGGTGATACAAATTCTTTCTCACAAAAAAAGCAAGAGGACAAACCCAAGATTTTTAATTTTACTGCCTGTAACAAGATTAAATAGAAAATAAACGGAGGGCAGGGACTGGGCACATTTATAGGAGGTAGACACCAAATCTGAATTATTAACAAATGAAAGACTGCAGCAAGCACTGTGTAGATATGGATTTGGAGGAATGATTTATCTGTGTACACAGAGCTAGGGCTTTTCTTGGTTTTAGTTTAAAGAAGATCATGGAAGTACCCAGAAAGACATTTTCAGAGTCTGATCTATCTTTTACTTGCCTGAAATCACTGTACATGAAAGAGGGAAGATAGAACCAAACGCTCACACTAATTATTGTTTTATTTTGTCATGCCAAGGTAGGTGTTGGTGACATGAACTATTGTGGTATAAAGAATTCAGAGTAGTTGGAAATTCAGCCATGGCTCATCAGGCCGGAGCTAACTGAGGCTACCTGAGTCTGGAACTCCTGGGGTTAGCCAAGGCGGGACCTCCAGGTGTATATTAGGTATATCCATTAATGTTCAATGCATTATTTATGAGCATTGACTTGTGGAAGTGTTGGTCCCTGCCCTTGTCCCTCCCCACAGCTCTGAGATGGGTGTGGGTGTGGAGGCACTGTGGCTGCTGGGGTTCTGCTGCAGATAACACCGTGGCTAGCTGGAACAGATGGCACTCCCCATGCTGCTGCTTTCCACACAAAGCCTTCCCAGCCACTGCCACTCTCCTCCCTCCTGCTCCTCTTGGCTAAGGATGTGTCAAGGTGGAATAATGCAAAGTTCAGGCCTTTCCACACCAGCAAACACCAACAGGGCAGTACAACACCAAAAAGAGGAATCATTGCATGCAGGAAGGGTGCAGCAGAACTGAAGCCAATTAAATATGTAAAGGAAGAGGGGCCCACCCAGAAACTCAGGTGACTTTGTTATGCAATTAGAAAAGATAAAGTTATCCTTTCATCTCCATTCTCCCTCCTCCTCAGTGGGAAGGGAAGAGGTTGGCTGCACTCTGTGTGTGAGCAGACACAACTCTGACTGCCTGGGGTGGCTCCAGAGGGGAGGAGAGGGTTGTGAGAGCAGCTTCCCCTTACAGGATGCACCCACTGATCAGTCCAAAGGCTCTTCATCGATTCCTGGCTCCAGGAAACAGCTCCTTCCATTGTGCACGGAGCACACACTCTGCCTTGCTGGAAACTTCAACAGCATGGGCCTCATTGCTGTGATAATTATGACAATTTCAGATTGACATAATTGTGAAAATGGTGAAGTTGTTCTGCATTCACTCTGCTACTTGTAGCACTGCAATGAGAACATCTTTATTTTAGCAGTTAAAGAAGGTCATGTTAGCACAAGTTCAGCTTCAAAGGACTTCCAAATTATTGTGGACTCCCAGGAAGCAGAGAAAAAAATCTAATCTACACCTTCAATCTTATAAAACTGAGCTAGAAACTTCAGGGCAACAAAGTGCAGCATTTTAGAGGTGGAATTTTAAAGAAGAACCACATGAGGCTATTTTCCTATTAGTCTGATTGACATTCTGAAATAATTACTGTAGGGCTAGTATATATTTTGAGAGACAGATCCAGGGGAAATGTGATTTTAAACACTGTTTCATCCCTCCCTGCTTCAAGCATCCCAAAATCAGAGTTGTGTACTCTTCCAAATGCAGAGCTGTGCCAGTTTATATCCCTGCACCCTGCTCTGGTATTATTGTTCATCATTAACATAAACTGAATGTTTAGTGTTAGAGCTTTTGCAAACTATTTGGGTTATTTTACATGTGACTAACTGGTACTTTTAGAATAATTCCTTTTTATTCTGGGCCAGATAAAGACTGTAGTATATAACATATTGTATGGTGCAGAATGCTATAGCCAGCACAGGAAAATAGTCTGAGTAGTTATTATCAGTTTGCTTTATAAGTATGTTATTTACAATACGCAACAGATGTTCTCCGAATGTTAATGGAAAATACAGGCCTTGTATTTATTCCCTTTCTGACAGACTAAAAAGTGCAACTAATATAATAATAATAATCATCTTGGAAAACCCAAAGATTACTTCACAATTTGGAAAATGCTGTGTTGAGTCATTAGTCTTATTATCTGGTATTTTCATAACTCACTAGATAAACACTGTAAACTCTGATTTCCTGGTAATGAGCCTTTATATGTGCAAGAGCAGGCCTCCAAGAAATCTCAATTAAGCCCAAGGAAGAGTGTTTTGGAATGACCCAGCCCCTCAGGCTGCAGGGATGTGTGAGTGCCTGCACCCACTCTGGGTTCTCCCTCCCTGCCCATGGACAGGCTCAGGACTGACCCCTCCAAACCCTATTTCCCCCCTGATAACTCTGTTTGCTTCACTCTGCTTCCAGCCTGGGCTCTGGGAGCCTCAGGGGTTCAGGTTCCCCTCGTGTCAGGGTCTCTAGAACAAATCTGGTCTCTTTTACTCCATTGGGGTCCCCAGTTCCATCCGCCTGCTGAGAAAACGGGACAGCTTCTGCCATCTCTGCTCTCCAGGAACAAGGGCTCCAAGTTCACTCCTGATGTTTGCCCCACTTTTCCCCTTGTGCCTCAGTTTCCCCCACCCCCTGTGCCTGTTTCCTTCTTGTGCCTCAGTTTCCCCCATTCCTTGTGCCCCAATTTTCCCCTGGTGCCTCAGTTTCCCTCATTCCCTGTGCCCCCATTTCCCCCTGTGCCTGTTTCCCACTTGTGTGTCAGTTTGCCCCTTCCCTGTGCCTCAGTTTCCCTCTATACCTCAGTTTCCCTCATACCTTGGTTTCCCTTTTGTGCCTCAGTTTCCCCCATTCCCTGTGCCCCAGTTTCCCCCATTCCCTGGACTTTTTCCCTCTTTGTGCAACTGCCCCCATGTGCAGCACAACTGATTCCTCAGCAGATAAAGTTGAACACAACTTGCTACACTTCAAAACTGTTCTGTGATTTTACTTGGGGAAAATCAGGGACAGAATCATACCTGCAGCAGACACATTCTGGAAGGTTTCCCACTCTTTGTTTGGATGTAAAAGCTATGGATGCCACTAGATTTTTCCCTGTCAATTCTACTTTATCTGATTTTCTTGTATAAACAACATTACACCACACTGACAACTGGTAGGTGCCACACAGGAGCATAAGTGGACAAAAAGCTTGATTAGCCACGGTCTTGTGCCTTGTGTAGTCACTCAGGCAGCCTACAAGGCCTCTGTGAAATACTATTAACCCAAAAAGGTGATTTTTCCACCAGTCCTTCAGGGAGAAAGTGCAAGATAGTGCCTTTGTTATCCTCTATCTGTGTGGCACAAATCACTCTATGTAGGTGAGTAATTCTATTTTCATTTTTTGCCTGCTTTTGTGTTAAAACAAATTTTATGCAAACAGGCTCTCAGCACACCCAGCTTTAGTAACTACCAACTGCTTTCCAGTTACATTTGACAGAGACCTAAAACCATCCAGTTATGAAAAATTCTGCGCAAATCAGTAACTCCAGTATGGAAAAGGGAGCTGAAGCTCAGCCTAGAGTCAGCTGGCCAAGGGGCCAACAGCAAACCAAGGCTGTGGAGAGAGCTCAGCCAGAGGAGGGAAGCACAAGGGACCAGGAAGGTGATGTGTGCATGGGACACAGGACATGGTTAGAACTCATTGCTCAGCCTGGAGGAGCCTTCCAGGTCCTGAAGAAGTCTACTGGAAAGATGGAGAGAATCTTTACAAGGGCCTGAGTGACAGGGAATGGCTTCACACTGACAGAGAATGGGTTTGGGTCAGAGTTAGGGAGAAATCCTTCCCTGTGAGGGTGCTGAAGCCCTGGCACAAGGTACCCAGAGAAGCTGTGGCTGCCCCATCCCTGGGAATACCCAAGGCTGGGTTGAATGGGGCTTGGAGCACCCTGGGATAGTGGAAGATGTCCCTGCTCATGGCAGGAGGTGGAAAAGGATGACCTTGCAGGTTTCTTCCAACAGAAACTATTCTGTTATCCTATGGGTCTCCGTGCTTGTGGCACAGTTGTTTTAGTAATGTGAGGAACATGAGGTGCAATGTGGTTACACAGAACTATGATGCCCTTTCAAAACAAAAAACCCACCCTCTCTGCCCAAAGAAATCCAGCTTAGGACAATAGAGCAAAGGAAAAAATCTTGATTCCTTCACAATTCTCTTCCCATCTCAGCGCCGCGGTTGGGAAAATAAAATCCATCGCTATTGTACATGACATGTAAAGAAAAAAATGCAACAGCCACATCTGGTATCATTAATACTTTAGCAGATTTCCTATTTTTAAATTAGTACCATTCTGCAAGCAAAATGACAGCTCCTCAGAGCGCCCGTGGATCTGCAGAGCACAGACACAGCCCCGCTGCAGCTGCAGCCAGGGCTGACAGCATTGCAGAGCGCTCACACCAGCACAGCCTGCTGCTGCTGAGGCCCTGAAATGCCAGGCTGGCATTTTCCAGGAGTTTTTACAGGTGAAAAGCGAGCTAATAAACTGCTCAGCAGCGAGTGCTGCCAAAGGGGACAGGAGCACATGAGGGGAGACACCTGCGGCTCGGCGGAATGGACCAGGTGCGCCCGTAACATTTCCTCAGCGCTGCCAACGGGACACAGGCAACAGGAAACCAGCTGGATTTATAGGTCAGCTTAATCAAGCTTCTGCTGAGCCCTTCCAGCTCCTGTCTGCAGAGCCTTAGCTCAGAGCAGGGCTGTTTGCTAGCACAGCTCCTACTCGGAGCCCTGGGCAGGGGGAGCTGCCCCTTTCACATAGCGGGAGCTCAGCCTGGCTTTCTGTGTTTCTTCTCAGGGCTGAACACCTGGAAAACGTGCCAGAAGCAGAACAAATCACAGAGAGTGTGCCCTGGCTGTGCTCAGGCAGGAAGGGAGCAGAGCCAGCCCCGAGCCTGGCACAGAGTGGCTGCTGGCTCCCCGGGCCAGCGCTCACAACATCAATCGCTCCTGCAGCACGAGCGAGCTGTGCCGCAGACTTCAGGAAATATCAGTCTCCTGAGGTAACCACAGGCTTCAAATTAGGCTCTAGGATGACAAAAATTCTATCTGCCTGTGCCCTGACGTGTCTCATCCATCTCAGGGAGTTACCAAGGCTTCATCTACTCTGCTTACTTACGTCAATGAAATCAAGCAGGCTCCTGAAGCGACCACAGGAAGTTCTCCACATGTAGCTGAGGCATCTGGAGCTTTTCCCATTATTTAATTCTCGCTTGGTTGCTAATTCAAATCACCACAACAGAAAGCAGAGACATTTCTCAATCTTTCCTCAGGAGGGATTTACCCATGTAAATCCCATCGTGGAATAATGCCTCTGGACAAATTAAAAGATAAAACTTTCCAGTCTCATTAAGCACTTGACTTTTCTCAGGTCCTCTATCTCACTGCCTGTGTGGAACACCTACAACACCGCAAAATGAACCATCCAACAGTCACTGTGCTTTGCATTGTGTGCTGTACATAAAAGCATTGCCCACACTGACTTCTGCTGTGAGCTGCTACCTGCAACACATCTGTAGATAAAGAAATCAATGTACTGAGGAAGTCTTAGAAAGTCTCTGCTGAGAAATAATCTTTAAACCTACTGATGAATAGATGGAACACAAGAGTTCCAGTGTTCACCAAAACAATAGGTTTCAGAAGAACAAAAACCACCTAAACCCACAGGGCTCAGATTTTAATCTCTGAAATTAAGAAATGGATCCTTGGATGGAAAAATCCACCCTTCACAGTTCCCACCTCTTTTAAGACCTTTGCATATCTGGACTTCTCCAGCCCTACCTCTGGTTGCTGCTGTTTTGCTCAGACCTAAGTCACTCTTGTTCAGCTGTGCTACCTGGAAAAGCCAGAGTGGTTGTATATCCTAGTGAGCTTCCAGAGCCTTCTTTTTATTTTCCCCCAATTTCTCTTCATTGCAAAGTAGAATATTAGCCCTCACTTACACACCCAGTTAATTACAGTCAGAATGGAGGATGCATCTACCAGACCCTAAGCAGGCTCTTTAGCTTTGTAACCTTTTTAAAGATGGAGATTTCCAAAGGAAAAGAAGTCTGATTGCATGATGCTTAGTAAAGCATGGCATGTATTACCCCTGTTCATCTTCCTTCCTTACTCCATTTTCAGTTATTGGTTTGTGTATGAAGCTGGATAATGAAATGCAAGTCCCACTATGGACTGTGATCAGGCTCTGCTGCTTAGCCGAGCTTTTAAAAATGAAACAAAGCAAACCCAAAGCTACAATGATTGCAATTAGCAGGGAAAAATACCCTATCCATACCTCAGCTGAAACCAAACTGACAACACCATAAACCCATTGCTGACAAAGGGAAAGCCTTTTGAACATGATAATTATGGAACTCTCCTTTTTGGTACTAGACTTAGCACATCTGGACCCCAGTATTTTCTGCAGGAGGCTATACACACCTCACAGCGAGAAGACAGACCACAGAAACTTCTAACTACAAATAGATAGAACAACTAAAACTCCACAAAATTGTGTTTGCAGAGGAGCCTCAAAAATCTGGGGTGCTCATGGCTATTGCGATTTGCCTTGTGAAGAGGTAAAAATCCATTCGTCTGAAGGCAAAGCATCATTAAGGGCAGCTTCCAGGGAGAAATCCCAGTCTGCCTGGACAGCAAGACACTTCCCTCATTTCCCAGGGACCAGTTATTGGGTCAAAACAATCTCTGATTTCCCAGGGACCAGTTATTCAGTTATTGGGTCAAAATAATCTCTGATTTCCCAGGGACCAGTTATTGGGTCAAAACAATCTCTGACTTCCCAGGGACCAGTTATTGGGTCAAACCAATCTCTGACTTCACAGGGACCAGTTATTGGGTCAAAATAATCTCTGATTTCCCAGGGACCAGTTATTGGGTCAAAATAATCTCTGATTTCCCAGGGACCAGTTATTGGGTCAAAATAATCTCTGATTTCCCAGGGACCAGTTGTTGGGTCAAAACAATCTCTGACTTCCCAGGGACCAGTTATTGGGTCAAAATAATCTCTGATTTCCCAGGGACCAGTTATTGGGTCAAAATAATCTCTGATTTCCCAGGGACCAGTTATTGGGTTAAAATAATCTCTGATTTCCCAGGGACCAGTTATTGGGTCAAAATAATCTCTGATTTCCCAGGGACCAGTTATTGGGTCAAAACAATCTCTGATTTCCCAGGGACCAGTTACTGGGTCAAACCAACCCATCAGGGCTGAGCCTGGTGCCCCGCTCGGCTCCTGCAGCGCGCTGGCACCGCGGGTCCCTGTGATGTATTTTTGCTGTCAGCGCTGAAATAACACGGAGTGCGGCGGAGTGGGCCCCACCTGCCGAGCAATATGTTCCCGATCCCTCAGGCAGAGCCGGGCGTGCTGCTCGGCGAGGAAAAACTTCCTCCCACCCGGCACATGGCAGGGCAGGGAGAGACACTCGCGGCCCACGCAGCGATGGGGGCGGATGAGCCACCGGCAGCACCCCCGCCTCGCTGGCTGGGACAAGAAACTGCCTCCATCTCGAGTATGCAAAAAAATAAAATGAGAAAAAGGCAGAAGAAAAGGGGAAGGGGAAGAATCGCAGCCTGTTAATCACATACATCATTACCGCAATTGGCTGAGAAGTTGGCTCGTTGACGATTGATTCATGAGCTCCTGGCGCAAGCCAAGAAAAGGGGAAAAAGATGGAAATCTCCTTATTTATTTATCTGTAATACAGCAGGAGGCTCTCCTGAATGCTGGTGGTCCCACAGCCCAGGCTGACCCTCGGGAGGCTGCTCTCTGCCTGCCACAGGAGCTCTTCCCAAAGCGATCAACACCATCACCCCATACCCTTCTAGCTATCTCATCACAGACAGGAATTAGCAGGGTGAGGAACCAGGACACAGTGTGGGAAAATCAGGACACAGTGTGGGAAATTCAGGACTCTTGGATATATCTAATTAATATGATTAAGTTGAAGCTTTTTATTGTTTATATTGCATATGTATTTATAGATTCTACAAACTACTAAGTACACGCTTCTTGATCGGTGTCTTTGTCTTGTTCACTCATTGTCGGCCTGCATTTCTAAGAGTATGTGATTGGTTACAGGCTAGGTGTTTCAGAGTCTTCTGTTATCTAGCTTTTGCAGTCTTGGTATTCAGTTTCTCACCTTCTTCTTTCTTAATTTAGCACAATGTATGTTCCAGTAGCCTTGCCGAATTCTTGAGTCTTTGATAACAAACTTAGAAGCAGGCCGGCTGGTGCACACCATGGCCTAACCCTTGCAAATACACTGCAACAACAATGCAATAAACACATTGCAACAGCAGCACAGCCTCTCCTGAGGAGGGGAGGTCTCCAGTTTGTGCTGGAGCCTGTGCCAGCAGCAGCAGGTGAATGCAGATGAGGTTCCTGCTCGTTCGTGCAGCATCGCTGCTGTGCAGGCCTGTGGTACCCCAGAGAAGCAAAGCTCTTCCAACCCTCAGCACACACAGCAAATGGAAAAGGATGAGCTCCATCCCATCTGGTGAGCCAGCTCTCTGCAGGTCACATTAAACAGCATAATTAATAGTTTTAGGCTAAATATGTGCAGCTCTCCTGTTCCACCACAAATAATGCTTTCAAAGAGCAGCAGAATTTGGGGTTTGTAACTGCTCCATGGCCACTAAGACATAATCTTTGTGTAAAATTACTTTTTCCTCTCACACCAATTTTACTTGGAAAGAGATTCCCTGTTTCAGAACTGCACTTTGTGTATCATACTACAACAGAACAATTATTGAGATTCATCTCCCCAGCAGCAGGTTTTTTGCTGTGCCAAATTTCCTATTAAATAGATTCTTCTGAACTTTCAGTAACTGCTGACTGCATTAAGTTGTATTATAAAATGAATCCAAACTAATAAACAGTTATGGCTATTTTTTAATGTGGAAAAAGGGAGTAAATTTCATAAAAGAATAGCCATGAAGTATGGACAATAAAGTCCTTTACCCCTGCAGCTATTCTTCCTGATATGATTTATACAGTGGGACAGTCATAAACCAAGAAAGCAATAATATCAGAGGTTTTTAATGTTTCTGGGGTTTGATACTCAAACATTCAAAAGTTGTTCACGGTTTCATTCATTTGCTTACACATCTATGTAGAAAAACTAAAAATCTGCTGTGGCAGTGCAGCGCTGAGCACGTACACCAGGGAACCACATCAGGGAACAGCCTGTGCAGTCCCACTGCTCCTGACCACTGCAGACGGCATTTCCACACCTGTACAAGAAGCTTTACACAGCCTGGGTGGGTTTTTCCTTCTCAGTACTTCCCAGCTGGAGTACACATATGAGTATGTCCTACTTAGCACAAGTGTGCACATCTTTGTTCATGTAAGCAGGGATTTCCAGCCAGCTCACCAAGAGCTGGCACAGGGAAACATCCTTGAGGCATCTCAAAACATTGGCCACACCAAAGGCAGGGTCCATGCCCTATGGAGGTGATATCTCATGGACAGTGATTGTAAAATCTCTGTCTAAACACATCAGCACAGGATATCAGGGGTAATAGAAACAGGGGCTGAAAAACACCCAGCTCTGGCCAAGCCAGCACAAGGCAGGCTCTGACAGCAGCTTCTGACTGACACAGACCTTGTGGGGCCAACAAAGTGTGCATTCAGCACTGAGCTTTGGTCATTTGTGTGCCCAGTGCCTGCCCAAGGGCCAGAGCCACAGTTAAACAAACAGCTCTCATTGTGCACGCTGTCCATAAAAACCCTGACAAAGGTTTTGGTTAAGTTTGTGTTTCCCAAAGTTTGCTGCTTTTTCAAAGTAAATGTTTTTCACAGAGGAATCACAGCAGAGTTGAGAAAAAATGTTGAGAGGCTCTGGAGAAAAAAGAAATAGATTTTTCTTTTCCTTTAATGGTTTAACTGGTTTTGAAGACTGCCAGTAGAGACAGTTAACTGATCCTGACTTTCTCCTGGGATAGGCATGGGATGATCTCACAATCAATCTAGTGCAGTTCCAGAAAGGATGCAGGTTGTTCAGGAAACAGCCAATTCTTTTATCCACTCCAATTTGATTCCAAGTACCTCTGTGATTTGATTCCAATCCCTTTGTCATTTGAGGCAGTTTCTGGATGCTCTGCCTTGATCAGGCAGCACAGGGACTGATGGCTGCACCCCCTTCAACCCCTCCCAAGCCATCCACACTCACATTCAGCCCTCTCTGGTCTAAAAACAAGCATTTCCCTGTATTTAATTATCACATAGAAGGTTCTGCTTGAGGAACAGTAGGAAGAGGAGCCAACACAAACTTTGTCCAGGAGCACAACTGCCAGGCCATGTGTGGATTTGCACCACAAACACCCAAACCCCTGCATGTCAAACAAGAAGCAAGTCTGGATTCACAAAAGGAGCCAGACCAGCCCACACTGGGTTTTTATGTTAAATACTCAGGGTTTTACATTAAATACACTGGGTTTTTATGTTAAATACGCTATGTTAAATACTTAGCTTTGTATATCAGGACAGAAATCACTGACAGTGTCAGCGCACTAGGTATGGTTAAAGATGTAATCAAGCTTTCTAAATTTCACAATTCATGTATCTTTAATGCAGGATGCATTCATCTGCTCAACTCTTCACCTCCCTTTACAGCTCCCTCAAATCTTGTATGTTTAGACAGCCTCCAAAAATACCAGAGGATCTGATTATTTACAATCACCATCTAGCTATGGTTAACAAAAAATGGCAAAGCTTTTCAATTTTCAGGGAGGGAAGAGTCTGCTGTGACCTCTCGAAACACTGACAGACACTAAGAGGCCCCTCAGTTGGTTTAAGCAGATTTCCTGAAGTCACCACGTGTACAAAAGGAACATATGCAGGGATAGAGAGTGAGTGTCCCCACGGTACTGTCATATATGCCAAAGCTCTACAGATTATTAATACATGGGCTTGCCCCCTTCAATCTACAAGAGCTCTTGTAATGCCTCAAATTAATTGGAGGAGAGTGCAGCAGCTCCAAAGAGATGATTAAGATCAATTATTAATTCCTCTTCCTATTCTTTCCTCTGTATTAAACTTGAGGATGAGAATGCCACTAATGAAACAGCAACTATGATAAAAAAAGGGTACAAAATAAAAAAATAATTAGAGGAAATAATTTTTGCCTGTTCTAAATTCCTGAGTGAGACCATCCTGTTGCAGTCAATATGTATGAAAGAAATATAATCCCACTTTTTCTTCGAAGTAAATAGATGCTATTTTCTGGTTTTTCTTTTGGGGAAAATAAGACAAGTGGAGTTTCATGAGAGTGCCCTCAAGGAGTTCAAGAGCAGCAGAGAATGCAGGCAACAAAGGATGAAAGGTATCTGTAGTGTGTGTGCATGTCTGAGAAAAGACCAGGAGCCTGTAGATGCATGTGGTGGCTGAGGAGGTGTTTGTTTAAGATCTGTGTTTGCTGGAGTTCTCTGGAGGATCAGAGAGTGGCAATGAGAGATCTTCACATCTTAACCAAAGAGCCAGAATGTGAAGGACATGAAGCAGGAGTGGTGCTGAGCTGGTACTAACAAACAGAAACAAAGAGCTGAGAGGTTAAAAATGTTATAACTAAAATCCTCTTTCCCTTTCAACTGCCTGAGCTTTGGACTTTTAATCCCAAGAGCTCTCCACTTTTCTACCACGTCTCCTAGGAAAACCAGAGCAGTCTGGATCTGATATCCCTGAAAGAGAACAAAAAAAAGAAGAAGCAGCCAAGAACTAAACAAACAACCTTTCAAAACGTTTTGTACAACCTAACGAAGCAAATGGGACACAGGCAGAAGGCTTTCCCCCTCCTCCCTTGCAGGTCACCTTTATCCATGACACACAGCAACAAAAGCAGAGAAATGAAAGTTAAGGCCAACAGGCTGTCCTCAGCTCATCCTGCTGTGCTGTGGGGCTGTGGGGAGCTCAGATTAATGTGGATGTCACACAGCATATGCTGCAAAAATGAGGCACCACAGGACGTGTGAAGAATGGAGGGTTCAGGCTCTGGGCACTCTTATCAAGGTAAAGCTCACAGACCTGAAATGCTTCATCTCCATGGATTCAGACCTTTGTTTCTTGGATGTCTTCCCTCGGATTTGCAGGCTGCAGCATTGTGGCCATGGAATTTGTGCATCTGGATTTCCTGAGCATGGGAATTATGCAACTCTGCCTGAGCACTGCTGCCTTTGTTTTTGAAACAACACACTCATTCCATTCTAGGTATGGTGAACACACTGAGATCCCCCAAATCTCTGATCTTCACAGTCAGGTGCACAATACAACACAAAGCTTTTGCTTTTGTTTTGATTTTTTATCTTACAAAGCAGACAAAAGAGTTTTCAAATAAGCAGAACATTAAAAGGGACATGTTGTACAAATGCTAAAGCAAATTATTGGGGGGAAAGCCCAAAGCACAATGTGAAAACAAGCAGAATTTAGTGTAAAAACCTTGTTTTTCAAGATGTTTGGCAGGTATCAGAAGCTAAGAACTACCAAAGTACAAGTCTTCATACATTTCACAGAAGGGCAGCAGCTGCACATGTAAAATGACAAGTACTCTTGTCACCTCTAGGTCAAAATCCATTTCAACAATATCTCAACAGCTTAAATCTGTTGTAACTATAGTATCAATAACTGGAATATCTACCCAGTAACTCTCCAAATCACGAGCTGTGCTCTAAACTGTGCACAGAAGAACAGCTGAAATGGTCCCCAGAGATGAAATCAAAGCAGAAGGAAATCAAACATTGAGGGCTGGCTCGTGGCACAGGGGCTCCCTGTCAGGCAGCAACCCCAGCCCTGCCCCAGGGCCACAGCTCTGCATTTCCTGCAGCAGGGCTTGGGCAGGGACTCCATCCACCTTTGGCAGCCAGCAGAGCCCTGCAGCTCCCTGCAGGACATGGGGAAACAGGGCAGCTCTGAGCCCTGCCCTGGAGCAGCAGCAGGAGCAGGGTGGGACCCAGGGCTGGACTTCCGCTCCTTTCCCAAACGCTCCCAAAGCACCAACAACTGACCCTGCTCCCCATGCACTGAAGCAGCTGACAGGAGACTCAGTTTGTCTTTAAATAGCAGCTCTTGGCAGTTTATAAACTCTATCAGAATGTATTCCTGCTGCATTCAAGGTGCCCCAGCAAACCCTGAGCTCCCTAAGACAGCAAGAGGATGCTCCCTTAAGTCTTAATTACAGGAGCAGCAGTCCCTGTTTCTAGGGGCAAGGCCCCAAGCAGGCTGGGAGCTCTTTTTGGGAGCTGCTCTGCCCCTGGCAACCTCCACAAGCCCTGCTGGAGGGGCTGGATCTGAATTTGCAAACAGAAAAAGTCCTAAATAAGAGAAAGGAAAAAGGAGTAATGCAAACTGAACCTCAACCCCCACAATCCTTGTTAGCCAGCCCTCACGCTGGAGAGGCTTTATATCCACACATTTTAAGAAATGTAAAGGGAACCATAAACCAAATTCAATTTAATTGGGTGCTCTCCTGACAGAACAGTTATTAATAAGATTGCATTGTACAAACCTCTGTGAAATCCCAAATGCAGGCAGAGGCACCCACTGAAACATTTAACACCCAGCAAGCAACATGCTGCTGGATTGATGCTCCTTCCTTTGCTCTTCCCCCTCCAATTCTCTCTCTTCTTTTATCCAATTATCAAATTAAAAAAAAAAAAAGGAGGCAAAAAACCAGCTCCTCTCGAGCAGCTCCTATAAATTATTCACATGATATTACAGTGTATGTCAGCAGTCTCACAGTGTTTAAAAAACTTAACTACAAGCCAATTAAAATGTAAACTGAGAAAGACGGATTGGGTTGGGTCGCTCTGGTGTGAACTTGAGCAGCTCATAACAATACACACAACTTCTAGACCTGCTAATTTGACAGCTACTTTCATCAGCAGGCGTGTTTTCTTCCTTTCTTTTTTTTTTTTTTTAAATCCTGTATTTCTCAGAGGACAAGCCAGTCTGTATCCAGCAGAGAAATCCTCAGGGCCCCACAGTGCCCTGCAGGCACTCACAGGGGTCTGGGTTACTTTCAGGATTGTACAGTGGAAAAGGGCCAAAGGAACCCTCCCCTTCTGCACACACCAGCTACTGAAATTTTACATCTAAATGACAGCACTTCAAGTGACAGAGTGTATTTCTTAAACAAAGCCATAAAATTTTCACAAAAAATAAGGATACTGTATATTCTATTGCTACAGCAAAATAAACACCTTCCAAAAATGACATTTAGGATTACCCAGTGTGTGCATCTGTGTAGCAACACTGGACATCAGCCTAAATTGCTTAGTGCTGGACTGCTGAGTAAGCCAGGCACCAATTAGCTGTTACAGTGATAATGACACTAATTTTAATCTTCATGGGTTAATTACAAGAGCACCGTGAAGTCAGACTGTGATCTCACAGTCAGAAGCATCGGGGAAAACCTCAAAACCTTAAAGCATTATAGACACAAGATCAATATTTAACCAGGGAAATTTAAGGTGTTCCCAGCTAAAATCCTAACCAAGGAACCAGAACATTTGGATTTCATTGTGACCCATGGTACTGGGACAATGGGCCATAAGAAACCAGCCATGTCCCTCATCCCTGCAGGGGGAGGATGGTGGAGGGCTGGGCTGTGAGAAATTAAACTGAAGGCACTAAAAATGCAATTGTAACTGGTTTCCTGCTTTTTGTCTGTCTCTGCTGCTTAAGAAAGGTGAAAGCTGGCACCACCATGAACTGAAGTAATCCACAAATGACAACACACACCCCACCACACTGACTGGGTCTGGCCTTCCAGGTCCCCCCAAATCACAGGCTCACCAGCCAGAAGAACAGCAAGGATTTGTCCCCTGCAGGCAGCAAGGTCTGTACAGGTGGAGACAGCAGCACCAACGTGTGCTGGGCTCCTGACATGGGAGGGAGCAGGCTGGATGCCCAGGCTGCCCTCCCTCCCCTCACTGCAGCAACCCAGGATGAATAAATCCACCAGCCAAAGACCAAACACCAAGCAGGAGCACGTTCATTAGAATGGCATTGTTCTGAGAGTGGTGAAAGAAAAGAAAAAGGCAATTTTTGTAGAATAACCAAAGTTTTGTTGAAGCCAAGAGTACTGTAGTTCCCTGCTTGAAGATTTCTACTTTCAGTATTTTAATATTTCCATTTAGGGAGAAAAAGCAACATTTTTATATCCCCCTCTTAACCTGAACTAGAGCTTTAAGCAATGTATTTCCTGCAAGATCAACCCACTCAGCCTGCCCAAAGAGCCCTGTCTGCAGGAACTGAGAGGGCACAAAGAGCAAGGTCCAGCTTTTGGGAAGGAGCATGGAAAATCTGAGCCTGAGCCCCTCTCTGCTCAGGACTGAGGCACAGCAACAGATGAAAATCCAGAAAGAAAAGCTCCCTCTGCTCTGAAGCTGCCTGCTGAATGCTAACCAAAGATGGCAGAGCAGTTTTGCTCCAAATGTTCTGTATAAAATGGGAAATGAGAAACAAAGCAAGAGCCATTTTTTGTTCATCTCTTACAGAAAAGAAAACCAATATAAGCAAAGCACTGTAACTTTTATATATAAACTCATGAAAATACATGGCCTTAATGTTTTTTTATCCCCCAATTCTTATGTCTTAGAAGTTGCATGCGATAACTTTTTATAAATTAAAGCACTTTGAAGATGCAGTGAAACTACTTTCCAAAAGAAAATAAAAAGAAAAATAGGGAGCAACCTTTGAACACTTTTAAATCCTCATTTTTAGGATGTGTATGAGCCAGGAATAGAATCACCTAACAGGATTCATTTTTACTGATTCAAGTCATGCCATGATTGTAAATTCTGTGCTGGTCAAACAGCTGGAGGAGTTCTCATTTCAGGCCCAGGAAAAAGGGTTTTATTTCTACCAGCATTCATTGTGCAGTTTTTCTTTCTGCAAGGCATTGAGAAAATGAAGGGAATTAGGATGTGGCATCTGAAATGACAGTTCCCTGAGAACACTGTTTTCTGTGTACCTGAATTTGAGTTTTTCTATTGATCTTTCCTGCCTTCCCTAATTCACCTCCATTCTGGTGCTGACAGTGCTGATCATACCTGTCATCTCCAGTTCTTCTTGATCCTGTATGAGGATCTGAAATTCAAGACCCTAAATCCCAACAATGGAAGCCCTCACTGCATTAATAACCACATGCCAGAGATGCTCTCGTGGCACTGGCAGAGCTTGAGCAGAGGCTCAGAATCCTCCTGGCTGCAGCTGCACATTGTTCTCACTGTTGCTTATTTGAATGAGGGTTTTTCCTTCCCTATTTTAAGGGCTTGGCATCCTTCTTATCAGTCTGCTGGTAAATACATGCTCTTCTTTCACTTCCCCTTATAGAAAAAATATTGGATTCTGGAAAGTAACTTAATCACAAATGCTACAAGATTCCTGGTTTTGAGAAATTTGCATTTTCCCCATTCACCCTCTTTTATGCTAATTATTTTACAACACTTGTGGAAATTTTATCAGTCCCATCATCCCACCTTATTTAGATATCCAGTCCCTGTGAAGCAACAGTTATCCTAAATTTATCCCCAGAAAAGCTGTGGTGGCTCTGTTCTAGCATTCCTCCCTGACAAATGCCTTAAGAGCAAACTTCCTACTTACACCAGCTCATTACAGTGGAAACCATTCTCTTATAATTGATCTTATCTCTATATTAAACACTCTTAGCATCATGTCAACCCTCCAGTACGGTCAATTACTAGATAATAGTGCCCACTTCCACATATCTGATTGCTGAAATGGTAGGATCAATAATTAACACAACAGAGCCCCATTAAGTGCTGCCTCGAGGAATGAATAAAGGAAATTACCCCACCTCCTTCTTTTGCTGATTCTGAGGATACCAGACTTAGAAACACCCAAATTCACTGGTGCTGCAGGAAACTTTTTTATCCTCAGCTCTACCCTGACCAGAATTTCTTGATTAATATAAACAAAACAAAACAAAAAATAAACAAAATTTAAACCACAAGCCCCCACAAACAAACAAAACCCTTCACAAACAAACAAAACACAAAATCCCCCCTCCATTTCTTATATTTATGTTATCTCATCATAAAATAAAGCAGCTAAGTTCTCCCTTCTCTGTTTGAATGTTCATGATCTCAGGACTGACTGCAAGTTCCTTCACCTATTTTTTTTCCACATTTGGATAAAATCTTTGGGCTTCCTTTTCTCCTTTTCTGTATTCTGTCCATTTTGGTGTGTCCTGGTCCAGAGGTTTTACACACATGCTTCAAAATTTCAGTTTTTACTCTCACCTGTCCTCTTTCTTCTGTGCCTTTGGGGCTGGATCACAACACAGGATACAAAAATACATCAGCTTTACTGGCTAAATTGTAATATTGATTAGATATCTAAACTGGACATCAATTCACTACCTTTACTAATAAAAGCAGACATAAAATCCAGAATGTCAATTGTTCTTTGAGACAAGTGATGTGCTTCAGGAGAGGCTAATTTTAACAATTTTAATGTGTTGTCAACGTTAGGCAGGAGGGAGAAAATCTCACACAAAATATATATTTACAAAACCCTACCCCATGTCCTGGTACTCGTTTTGTCTCTCCAAGTCATGTCACAAAAACTTGATCACTTCAACAAAAGGACTATTTACAGAGTGAGTAATTAGCAAATCATCCACTCAACCTGTGCCTAGACTTCAATGCTAAATGGAAATCACAAGCAGTGTTTTCTAAGAAAAACCTAAAATACCTGACTTCTATCTTCATTATCCAGATATGGACTCTGGAATGGTGAAATTTTAGGGGACTTGGGGTTTTTTTCATACTGCTGGCTAGCAAAATTCAGCACAGTTTGCATTGTACAACAAGGTTCCCATCACCTCCATAGCCCCCATGTACTTAAAACCAGAGCACTGTTAAGTGTGGGGTTTGAGGTTTTTT
Source organism: Ammospiza nelsoni (assembly GCF_027579445.1). NCBI lineage: Eukaryota > Metazoa > Chordata > Aves > Passeriformes > Passerellidae > Ammospiza > Ammospiza nelsoni. Next base: position 2,299,931 of record NC_080653.1, read on the forward strand.
AATTTGTAATCTCAGTTTTACTGTTCAAAGCCTGCACAGTAGAAAAACCCTCTTGTCTGAGCTGAAGAAAAAAGGTATTCATTTGTACACTCCTTGGATGCTAAAATAACTCAACAGGAAAGTTTTTCACTCTTTCCAAATACTTACTTTACAATGCTGCTTTCTAAACTTCTGAGGACTCACAGAAAATATCCCTTACATTGGTAAAAACCAGTGTTTTAGGAATCAAGAACCTGGCACTTAATGGAAAACTCTGAAACTCATTCAAGAGGAACTTACCATATGCAATTACCTTCAAAATCCTCAAGTCAATTCTCCTGTTTTCACCTGGAAATCACAGCATTCTACATTCTGTATTCAGTATTCTCCCCTTTGAAAGGAGCTGGGCAGAATTCTGATGCACTCACTGACCTCAGTGAAAGAAAATGCTTTCCTTATGGCAAAGACTAAAAATAAGTGTGGGGAAGTTCACTGCAATTTTCATACTCAGGTTATATATAAAAATCTGGCAAGAAATCAAACTTAGTCCACACCAGTTGCCCAGTGCTTTTATTTCCTTCAGACTTTGATGTTCTCAATTTTGCTCTATTACTCATTTTCTCACTCTGGTGGTGTTGCTAGCTTCTCTTTGCAGCAGAAAGTGGCAGCACAAGGACATTCACCAGAGCACTTTGGTGTTGCTGTGTCTCAGAATAACTGGGAATGTCCTGGAATAACAACTTTGCTCTGTCCCAGTGGTTCCAGCCAGCCATGGGTGTTGAAAGCTGAATTCCTGGCTTGATCCATTCAGTCAGGTGAGTTCAGTGACATGTTCACTAGTGCTACACTGTCAGAAATCCATACAAATGGCATGACTTGAGCTTGTCATTTTGGAGGAATTCCACAGGTGTATGACACTCCTTCCCAGTCTGAGCCAAAGCACACACATGGATGAACACCTATTTCCCACTCCTTCCAAAGCCATCCAGACATTTTTTCTCTGAATACCAAAAAAAAAGAAGTATTCTCTGCTCACTGCACACTTCCAAGCTGGTTGTTTGTGCCAGAATTGCTTTACCCACTTTTAATTGTCACCAGCATAAATGTCAGATTTTGTATTACAAGCAATGAGTCACGTCTGTGTTAATGACAAAGAAAATGCTTTATGGAGCAGATTCAAAGCTTGTACAACACCTAGATCATCTTTTTGTTTTTAATATGCTAAGAAATGTCTGTGGTTCTGGACTTTTCAAGAAAAGATCAGCAGGGCTTCAACAATAATTGCTTGAGACTACAGATTATTCTTCTGTGTTGCCAAAAAGCTGTTGAAATCTGCTCTCAATCAGTAATGTCTCCCTTAAGGAATGGGGGGAGAGAAGGGAGGGAAAGTAAAGATCATGTTTTTGAAGTTCTCTGCTTTTAGCAAGTTCTGTTCTATTTAATAGCTTCCAGAGTCAAGAAGGTCTCAGGTAGACCTGACTTACCTAACCACATGAGCAATTAGCTCCTCCAGACACTATGTCTGTTGTAATGTAGTTCACTTAACTTCACATGGTGAATCAGTTCACTTTGATGGTGTTTTTTTTCCCCTTCCCTCCTATTATTTCTCTTCCTTGTCTCTCAGCAGCTGCCTGTCTTGACACCTGACCTCCACTTGCTCCATGGATTGACTGTTTCAGGCACTGTTAGGGAATTAAAATCTCTGCCCATTCCCTGGAGAACCTGAATACACCCCCAGGTCCATTGCAAAATCCAGGTCTTGCAAATGCAACAGGAGAGCTGCTTCCCTTGGCTTGGTTTAATTTAAGTTTGATTAAGAATGTGATTGCTGTTTCCAGCATGGACTAAAGGGAGCCATCAGTTTCTGATGGATGCTGCCTGGGCCCACAGTCACAGCTGGTGCTTTGAAACACAGCTCAAAACTTAGAAAACCCAGCAAAACCCTGCCTGACCCAGCAACAAAAATTAGCACAAAAAGCCACTTCCCATTCTTTGATTTACATTAAAGTCAAATATTTCGATAGTCTGCCTAATTGGTCTGGGATTTTGGAATAAAACCCAGATATTAAATAAACAGGAAATAACACCAGCAACATTCCAGCAAACAAAGGGCGAGCACAGCTAATTGAACTGTTTGCTGAAGAATCAGCACACACAGAGCCGTGGCAAAGGGAAGATGCTGCCAAGTACTTGTCTGCATTGTATAAAAATGTCACTCAGGCCCTTGAGTGCCATTTCCATTGTCTGTCACCCGCTGTGCCTCACAGAGAGTACCTGTACTACAGCTCATCCACTTGTCACTGCATCTCCAGTCAATTAGGCCTGCTCTGGCTTTTCTTTTTGAAAGCTGTGCAAATTTATATTTCTTTCCTTGACTATCATCTTAATAAGACTTGTTTAAGGCCTATGTTTTCCTCTTGGTAAAAAGAAAAGCTCAGACCTCAGAATTTTCCTGATCTTCATTTTTAAGTGATCAGCACTTGGAGATGGCACAGTGAACATCTACAGGCCTCCAGTCAGATGATGGCTACCTACCATGGAATCACAGACTGGTTTGGGTTGGAAGGGACCTTAAACTCATCTTGTGCTACCCCTGACGTGGGGACACCTCCCACTGTCCCAGGTGCTCCCAGCCCTGCCCAGCCTGGCCTTGGGCACTGCCAGGGATCCAGGGGCAGCCCCAGCTGCTCTGGGCACCCTGTGCCAGGGCCTGCCCACCCTCACAGGGAATAATTTCTTCCTAAAATCTCACCTAAATCCATCCTCAGTCAGTGGAAGCCATTCCCCTTTGTCCTGTCACTCCAAGCCTGTGTAAATCTCTCTCCCTCTTTCCTGTGGACTCCTGTCAGGCACTGCAAGGCCACAGTGAGGTCTCCCTGGAGCTTCTCTTTTCCAGGCTGAACAATACAATTCTCTCAACCTTCCTTTCCTCCCAGCAGAGCTGCTCCATCCCTCTGCTCATCCTGGAGCCTCCTCTGGGCTCCTCCAGCAGCTCCAGCTCCTGCCTGAGCTGGGCCAGGGCTGGGGCAGCTCTCACAGGGACACAGGTGACAATGCACAGTGCTGTGCATTCCCAGTGTGTGAGACAGCCACCCCAGCAGAGATGGGCTATTGGATTTGCAGGGAATGCGCCTGGGAATGACAAAGGCAGGAATGAAGCATCTGACTCTATGTTTTCAGAAGGCTAATTTATTATTTTATAATACTATATTAAAGAATACTAAACTATATTAAAGAATACAGAAAGGATACTTACTGAATGCTAAAAAGATAATTATGAAAACTCCTGACTCTCTCCAGAGTCCTGACACAGCTTGGCCTCAACTGGCCAAAGAGTGAAAACAACTCCCAGCAGAATGCAATGGAACAATCACCTGTGGGTAAACAATCTCCAAACACATTCCACATGAGCACAGCACAGGAGAAGCAAATGAGAGAAGAATTGTTTTCCTTTTTCTCTGAGGCCTTTCAGTTTCCCAGGAGACAAATCCTGGGCAGAGGAATTTTTTCAGAGAATGTGAATGCACAGTGGGCAGCAAAGCACAAGCCAAACAAATCTCTTCCCTCCCTGCCAGCTGACACTGACACCAGTTTCCACAAGAGGGGTGCACCTGCCTCTCACACTGCCCCAAAGGCTCAGGGATGCATCCTAGTTCCTGTAGATTGGAACCATTTCTTAAAATGACATCAAATATTTGATCCTGAGATTTCTTGGTGCTCTAATCTCCTACAGACCTGAACTGAAGCACATGTGCTCCCATGTTTTGTTTGCATGTCTGCTACCTCAAACCTCACCAAAAATGCAGAAGGTATCCCAAATAATAACCTCAATAACCTTCCTCACCAATGCACTGTAAATAGAAAGCTTTTTTATTGAAAGGACTGTCTGCAGCAGGGGGTTTAATGATAGCACCATGTTCACTGTGGATTCTTTTTATTATCAATTTTTTTAGACATTATATGCAAGTAAAATTTGGAAGTGTGTGCTTTACAGGAGGCCAAAGTGTGCTGTGAGTGTGGCCCTTCACCCCACAGACACTCCCAGCCAGCACCGAGTGACCTCCCAGAGCATTGGTGGTGCAGTGACACACAGACCACACTTCTGCTCAGCTCAGGGGTTTGCTCTGGGCTGCTGCTGCTGCTGCTCCTGGAGTTTTCAGCTCATTTTTAATTGCCAGGAAGCAGATTTCCCCCTCTTACATTAGCCATCTAATAGTGTTTAGGTAGCTTATATTGGTGCTCCTCCTGTGCTCCATGGGAAGTGCAAGGTGGAGTGGAGGGCCCTGGGGAATGAGGCACTCTTTGTAATGATGGAGCTGGATGGAGTTCAGTGCCTCACAGGGAATGGGAGTGGGCTGGACAGGCAGGGCACATCCTCTGTCCCTTGAATTTTTTGTTTTCCACTTTAATGCTGGCACTGGAGCAATGCCACTGCATCACACTCCCCACTGAGACACCCAGCAAGATCTACAGAGGAGAACAGGGATTACTGTGCCTGGGACAGGGAGCAGGGAAGGAAAGCTCATGTCCATGGGAGTGCTCTGAAATCCCAGCAATAATCCCAGCACAGCTCTGGGACTCTGCATCTTCCTGCTCCCTCATCCACCCCATCTGAAGCTGGACTGCCTGGCACCAGCTCTGGAGCCTCACCAGGCACATTGCTGAAACTGCAGACATGGGAGATGAAGGACAAATTCAACTCCCTGATCCTCATCTTGGGGGAAAATAATACCTTTATAATTTGCCTCTACTGCAGAGAAATGTTGAGCCCGGTCTGACAGCAAATTTTCAATATATGATATTAAAGCAAAATCCTTATATCTGAATTCTTCAGAATGCTGTCAGGTTAACAATGCTCTGTTCATTTAACTCCAGCTGAAGTGTAATGGATCAATTTTCCATCTTTTCTACATGCACAGTGACTCTAGTGCAATCTCAACTAGAGATTTCTGTTGACCCCAAGAGATGCTGCTTGCACCAGCAGCACAGGCAGCTAAACCCCAGCAAAGATGTTTTTTCTTGGATGTACTTGTTCTGATTTCAGTCATCAAGAGGCACTGATGCTGATGAAAACTGGTTTTCCAGCCTGTCCATCCATTCCTATCTGTACCACAGCATCTACCCATGGCTTGGGCAGTTTGTGGGTGCCACAGAACCAATGCCTGCAGAGCAGCTGCTTTGTGAAACAGGCAGCTCCAGGCCTGTCCTCACTAATAAACACAAATGACTTCCAGGTACATTAATCAAGCCCTTTCAGGACCAGTTCCTGGTAGTGCATTAACTTCTCCATGAGGGGCTGATTGCACAGCACTCACTCCACAAGGAATGGCTGTGGACAAGAACATCAGCATCTCTGATTCTGCTCTCTCACTGCCGTGAGGAAGAGACAATTTGGAGAGATTATCAAAAACAGGTACCAAGAGACATTGAATCTCACCTGCATGATTTAATCCCAACCACTTTGGGCCTTGTAAAGTGGGCTACAGAGTTCCCGTGGATTATATGCTTCCAATACACTGAAGAAATGCACAATGTCATCCCTGAATTCCCAGTGCTTCTCCAAAGAATAACACTAGCACTCAATAAAGCTCTTTTGCAGAAAATGGAAACACTGCTTTAGCTTGAAACCATCAGAGGGGAGGATGAACCTGGGATGGTAAGCAGGGAATTGAGTGATGCCAGTGCAGCCTGAAGTGGGATCTGCCATGGTCTGCCATGGTCTAAAAACCTTTCCCCAAACAAGGCCAGTTCATGGGACACAAAGCAAAACAATGACAGGAAAGGGAACACTTCTTTATAAACAAAAGCATTCCCCAGGAGGAAAAAAACCCATCAGAATTTAACTAAAGGAGTATTTAATAAGAAACAGCCTGTTCCAGTCTCTTCTTCATTTAATTTAAAAGAAACATAAACCAGAGCTTTCCTACCCAACACAATCACTCCCTCAGAAGAATCAGAATGGAATTCAAAGGTCACCCTGGAAAGCTTGGTTGTTGGAAACGAAGGAAGAGGCTCTTGTCTATCAGTGATCCTCGAGGAGCAGTTCCCTCCCTCGTGCCCAAATTTCAGGGTCCCCATTGCGGAGCTGCCCCAGCTCCTCAGCCTGGCACAGACTCAGTGATCCTCAGCCATCAGCAGCACCCTGAGAGCCCAGCACCCAGTGAGCACCAGAGCAGGGCCTGCAGCACAGCCCATGGATCTGCCCTCTGAACCTCACAGCCTTCTGAAAGGATTTTCTACCTGGTCACTCCAACGATGACAAGGACCTTGGAGCAATGGGAGGGTAACTGAGCCAAGATCAGTTATTTGTCTAAAGCTATTAAACTTCATGGCAGGCACTGCAGAGCACCCAGAGTGTCACTGCACACACTGACTGTGCAAGCCATACAGAGTTCAGCCAAAAGCACACATGCATTTCTGATTGCACTGAAAAATAATAATATCAAAATGACTTCAAGACAACCCCCCAGCCCAGCTTCACCTACCTCCATTAATCAGTTAGCCAAACAATTTCTCCTATTTTGCTAAATCTAGTAACAAATTGCAGCGTGCTGGTAAAACCCACAAGGTTCTTACAAAGACCAGAGTGGAAAGAAGGAACTCTCCAGGCACCACAGAAACCCAGGGGCACCCCAAATTGTGAGTGTGCCACAGGAGGGAGGCTGAGCTGTGCTGCTGCAGCCTGCTCCAACACTGACCGCCCCAAAGAGCCCGTGAGCAAACCTGGCAAGGAGCTACTGCAACAACAAACCAGCCTTGCAATAAAAGCCATCTGCAAAAGTGCCAATTATCCTTCTCAAATGATTATGTTCCATCCAGTTTTGCTGACAAGCAAGTTATGCCACATTTTAATAGGCAATAAAATGTATTATTAAATAATTAGTAGCTAAGAAACAGAAATTAGAGGGCACTTCCTTTCACATACATCCCCCAGTACTTCAAACTATTGATTTAAAGGCAACTCGATCCTCTAAAGAGGACAAAATGGAACCTGATACAGCAGTTTACCAGGAGACAATTACAAGGCTAATGATTGTTCACAGAGAAATGAAGCAGGGAGAAATTCTAGAGAATTCCACCCTGGCTCTGTTTTGTCTGATCTGTCTCAAAATCCCCCAAAGAGCTAAAATTTCTCCAAACCTGTTCCTTGCTCTGAGCCCATTAATTACAGTGTTAAAGGTAAAGAAGTATTGATGTCTCTGCTGTGCTCCCTCCGTTCCCCCCCAGGTAACGCCAGCCCTTGCTCAGCCTTTAAGGTATAGCTGCACTAACTGAGAAAAGCCCCACTAAGACCAATTAAAGCCTTTACTAAGAGGCTGAAAAGAAGACAAATGGAGGCAGAAAGCCCGATTACAAGGAACCTTTGTACAGATGTAAAGCAATTAGAACAGTCTCAAGGGCTGGCCAGTGCAGTACCTGCTAGGAAAGGATTTTACAGCTTGTCTAAACTTGGAACAATCTGTCTCACTCTCTTTTTGGCTGAGTGTAAAAGTGAACCCTGTATTAGTGTCATGTATCACCTGATAGCTCATACTGGTTTCCCTGAGCATGTTCAATCTGTAGTGCTGGTCCCAGATCCCTCGTGGATGACAATGGTGCTACACAGACAGCTCTAACTTCCAAGGAAAGGAGATATGGCTGATGCTAAGCCCTGATAAAAACCAGAACCAACTCTTTCAACCTTCTCTCATATGCTGAATGCAAAACCTTAGCACGGCTCAAATTTACTGCACTGTGCTGCATAATTTGGCTCAGAATGTGTAAGAAGTGAAAATGTTTGTACTGCCATTTTAACCATCAAAATAAATTCTGCAGCGACTCGATTTAAGGCAGCTTCCAATCTCAGGCCACTCCTGCTTTTTCAGGGATAAAAATAAAAGCAAAAATACACTTCTAAGGAATGAAAAGTGACCGACCAAATGGAACCTGAGGAGTTCTGCAATACAGGTGCCCTGCAGCCCTCCTCAGCCCACTCTCCTCCTCCCCAGCCCTACACAGGATTTCACAAGCCCAGCTGCCCAAATGCCAGCAGGACCTGCCTTAGGCAGCTTCCTCCTAATCCATCTGTGTTCTGGCTGCCTGGCTCTGGTAGGAAAGGCAGCACTGCTGGGATGGTGATGCTGCCCCTGCATCTGCTGGCACTGAGTGTGTGCTGAGAGCTCCTGGACACTCTGGTGCAGCACAGACACCAAGAAAGCACCAACACAAATGCCCTAAACACTTGGCAGGGATTTATGTGACAGTTCCTGCCCTGGGTACCTTCAGCCTTTGGCATCCAAAGGATGTAATGCAGCCCATAAATTTGTAGCCAAGTGTATTTCTGTCATACATGGATTTCTGAGGTGGAAAAAACTCTTATATTCAGGTTATCATAGCAACAGCACTTGGTGTTCCCACAGGGCAAGAGAACCCAGGGAAGAACAAAGCCACCCCTGCTCTGCAGAAGGGAAAGCAGAGGCTCCAGGATAAAGCTCCTCCAGCTCAGCAGCCACAATTCCTGCACTGAATTAGGGTTCAGGCTGCTCAGCCCACATGAAACAGGATTTGGAGGTTACTGGTCTGTGTGGGATTTGTTGGGATTTTATGGCTGCCTCTCAGGGACTTTGCTTTTTCATCCCTAGTTCAGGTGGATGCAGAAGGGACACAGGTGCATGAAGGGACACAAGTTGCTGTAACCTGCTTGCTGCTCAGTCTGACAATGAACAAACCTTCTGCAAAGGGGAAGCCTCTGCAAGGAAAGATTTCCTGGCAGCTTCGTCAGAGATAAATAATGAAATAAATAATGAAATGCAATGGGTTTAAGTTTTTTCACCTTCCCTCACCCACACTTTGTTTTGTTAAAGACAACCCCTTGAAACTGCCCCCATAACCATAATTTCTAATAGAAGTTCAACATTTCTTAAATTAGGGATTTATGTTTTTTTCAAAGTTTTAAGTACCCAGCAGTTCCTGCTGAGGTAAAAGGGAATGTCTTGTGACACAATCTTAGCCACTGACCTGCTAAATTCTTTTCAAAGTCTAATCTTTGCTAATGTGCTTAGATAAACCTGAGCTCATCCAAAAATCTGGTTTCTCCTAAAAACAAGGTCCAGATAAAAACAAAGTGCAGTGATGTGGCACACTAGCCCTTCACACTTGAAATTCAGGTTTAGCAGTGTCTGGGCTTTCAGTACAATAAATCTGGACATCCTTATGGGAACCCTTCGCATCACAGCCATGTCTGAGGGGTTTCATTGCAGGCAAAACCAAGAGCAGCTGCTGGCCAGGTTTAAAAGTCTGTGCTATAAAAGCAGCCTCAAACAGGCACCTCTGCCAAGCAGGCACTAATTCTTGTGGTGCTGAAGAATTGAAACACACAGAGCTTATTTCAGAACAGTAACCCAAAACACAGTACACCAGGACATCATCTTTAGTGATGAGGCCAGCAGCATACCTTTGCTCTCTGAATTATTGAAGGGCACATTACTCACAGGCTGATCTTTGTACTGAATGGCAAAGAGGAGAGGGCTAAAGAGGGATCTCAATGCAAACCAAGCTGAGACCACTTAAAATCACTTTAGCAGGTGTATCACAGTACATTACAATGAGATTCCCCAAAGAAGAAACCCTCCATGGCAATTAACTCACCATGCATTGAATGTATGTTGAATTCAGCTTAGATTTAAAAACTCAAAAGATCACACACAAGGACTAAGTTCTTAGGAAAATACTGGATTACATCAATTACCTGTTTCATTGCCCTGCCAGGGCTGGAGTGTGATTCTCTGTAGCTGTGAGCCCCTCTAAGCCATGTCTGTGGCCTCAGACAGAATTGGCCATGCAGTGCTCTCAGCAGTGAGGAGTTTTGATTCTGTCTCTTTTTCTCTCCCCTCCACATGCAGGCACAGTTTGCCTCAGGTGAAGCTGAGGGCAAAACCTCTCCCAGGTGCTGTGCCCATGATCTGGGCTCTGTTCTCACCCAGCTGCAAACACCCATCCCAGCACCCTGGAGCAGCATCACTGCCAATATTGGGAAAGGCTTGGAGTGCTTTGTGCAGTTTGGCTGAATGAATGAAAATTGCCTTTGTTTCTCCAAGCCTGTTCCAGACAGAGGTGTTCACCCATCCTTTCATCTCCACATCTGCCAAAGCTAAAAAACCTCACTCCAAATTTTGCTCCATTGATATATAAATGCAGTCACTTCAGCTAAAGAGCCATCAAGCCACTCTGAGGCTGGCTAACTTGATTAAATCTATATTAGGGTAGCAAGTTGTACTGCACAGCCTTTAACACCAAGGCAGGAAATAATTAAGTTTTAAAGCTGGTGAAAGATAAGGCCAGGCCTGGTTTGCTGCTGGAAGGCTGATAAAGGAAGGGGTATACACTTGAACATTAATTAGGTACAAGCAAACAGCTTTGCTAATAGCTCATGTTCTCATTCCCAAAATGTCAACAACAGATATTAGTGCCAGATGCTGGTGTAACATCTCCCCTGGCTGGGGTGTGGGGGTTGCTTTGAGCACTTGGAGAAAATGCCAGCAGTGTCAGGGGGAGCTGGCATCATGTCACAGGAGCAGGACACCTCCCCAGCAGGGATCTGCCCACCAGTTCTCTGTGATTAACCACGGCTCTGTGTCACACAGGGAGCCTGGGAAGGCAAAAGGGAGCACTGGGCTGGCACAGCCTGTGAACCAGAGCTGGGAGGTCATGGCTAAATCACTGGGGCTTGCAAAGTTATCAAGCACCTTCCTCTCAAATGGCTTTAAAATCCTTATTCAACCCACTGCCTCGGCTGCAGAATTTGGGTTAAAAAAGGTTTGTTACATAGCAGGAGTCATCCCAGTGCTGGGCCAGGCCAGTGTGAGCAAAGGCAGGACACACTATACAGGATTTCACCTTGTAATTGTCTGTCAAACACTTCCCACACTGGGCACCACCTCACCACAGCAAACACAGAGAATGGGAACCAAAAAGCCTGAAGAAGCAGCGGCAAATCCAAATTCTCACAGCCATTCAGAGGTCAGGATGTGGCATGAGACAAACACTTCCAGCCAGAGAACAGCATTCAACAGCAAATGCATTTTTTGGTGGAACTGTTATGAGTGGACCCTGAAAAACTCACAGAAACCCAGGAGCCCAGTGTGACAGAGTTCACAAGGGTCCTAGGATGAGGGAATAGACGAGGATCTGACTCCATGTTTCAGAAGGCTGATTGATTATTTTATGATATATATTGTATTAAAACTATACTAAAAGAATTGAAGAAAGGATTTCATCAGAAGGCTGGCTAAGGATAGAATAGAAAGGAATGATAACAAATGCTCTGACTTGGACTCTCTGTCCAAGCCAGCTGACTGTGATTGGCCATTAATTACAAACAACCACATGAGACCAATCCCAGATGCACCTGTTGCATTCCACAGCAGCAGATAATCATTGTTTACGTTTTGTTCCTGAGGCCTCTCTGCTTCTCAAGAGAAAAAATCCTAAGGAAAGGATTTTTTAATAAAAAGTCTACGACAGCCCAGCATCCAAACCCAGGGGTAGAACATGCCCCACCTCTGAGCATCATCCAGCTTCTCTCATCTGTGCCCCTCAAATCCCTGCCCAGGTTTGGGATGAGCACAGCTTGGGATGCACAAACTAAAACCCTGAAAAAATTGTAAGTGATGGATCTCTCTAGTGACATTTGAACTCCAGTTTAATCAAATCAAGTAGGATCCTTTCAAATATCACTTATCCTGTAACTGCAATTTCCAAATCTCTCAAATCCTGGCTTTCCTTTTAATCTCACATGAAAATTGTATTACACTAATACTGTTTACATCTCATTTCCTCTTTTCCATATAAAAATATCTGTAACTACATTTCAATTCTGTCCCATCACTCTTCTGCCACGCCATAAATCCCATGGGGTTTCCATGGCTCAAGCTCTGAGCTATTTGCTGCTTTTCTCTGGACTGTCACCTTCCCCCAGAGACAGCTCCCACCATTCCCAAGCCACCCGGATTTCCCATTTTTCCAGCTGGATGCTTGGAGAAATCCAGTCCTGCACCAGATGATGAGCACAGCAATTTTACACCATTCCTTGGTTTTAATAGGAGTGGGCTAAAAAAGAACCCCTCATTCTAACACCTGTAAATCCAGCCATTTCCATGCAGTCACAGACCATGCCTTCCTTCTTCCCTGGCTGCAGAATGTCAGCCCTCAGCCTGTTTTCATTTTTTCAGTGCAATTTCAATAGGTTTTGTGGAGTGGTTTCTCTGCTTCCATAAGGATGGCCCTAAATCCCTCTCTCCAGAAACACAGAGGATGCAGAAGGTCAGATGGCCTCAGCAAGAGCAGTGACACAGAGGATGTGCAGTGAGGAGTCTGCTGAGGGCTGAGCACACAAACAAGGATGTGTCTCCATTTTCCTGGAAGGATTAGGAATTGCTGGTTTTTGTGTACCTGACTCTATTCTCAGCAGAAAACCACATCACACAGATACACCCTGAGGCCACAGATGAGTGAGAGGCATCACCTGCACCTGCTGTCACTCTCTGCTTACCTGCATTCAACTGCTGTTGTGGAATAAAGGCTCAGGGCTGTGTCCCCCCTCCCAGAGCCCAGGGAAAGCCATCTCTGTCACAGCCACACTGCCTTTCACTCCAAAACCACCTGAGCACATTAGCAGGTTACAGCATTCCCAGAAAATCCACTGGCAAAAGCAAACCCTCCCAGACAGGGCTTGAATGAAGTATTTTTTAAAGGAGATATCTTTAATCACTGTACTTACCTTCTAATTTTCCAGATAAAGACTTTCAAGTACTTAAGAAATGAGGGCTGTTAAACTGCAAAGTCTGGTCAGGGAAAGGGTAAATCATGCAGGAAAATCACAAAGGAACCCAGAACTTCCAGTGGCACAGGTCAGCTCACTGAAGTGCTGGGTCCAAAGTGACACTGGCTGAAACTTAATCATAATTAGTGCAGTGAGGGCCTGAGCTAAATATGCTCCTGCACATTGGGATGAGGGGCCTGAGTGATGCCCCTGCTCCCAGCTAAAACACAACTGGAGTCCTTGGCACTCCTTGTCCTGCCCTTCCCTTTGTCCCTCTGTGCTGAGGCTCCCTGTGCTCGGTGTCAGAGCAGCACCAGGAGGAGATGGATGAGCTGTGCTATGGCACCAGGCAGATCCCTGCACTTCCTTAACCTTCCAAACATTTTCAGATTGTAAAATGAAGTCATTCTTACTGCTGAAGAGCAGCCAGTGCAAACACATCAGCCCAAAATGGGGCCAGCTGAGCATCCTGCCTGCCCTTCACACCTGCATGTCTAAAACTAAAATAAGACAAAAAGAGGCTAAACCCAGCATTTTTACTGATTAATACTTCACTGAGGGATAATAGCAATCTGTAAACAAAATTATTTGCAAAGATACTCAGTACTGCCTTCCCTTGCTCAGACTGTTGACAACAAAGGAAATGCAATTGTGACTGTTTGGGTTTCACAGCAAGAGAAGCTACACAAGCAGCACATGAAGCTCTATTTTCCACTTCACTTTCTGTGTTCATTTCTAAGGAGATATCCCTACAGGGAAATGTGGAGCTCAGAAAAACTGGGGGTTTAAGTCCAATGTTTGAACACTCATTTCTCATGTGGATTCAAAATTTCATTGATGATTTTGGCCTTCTTACAGCTGCTGCCCACATCTGATTCACTTGCCACATGAGGATTGCCTGTTTTCAGGGGAGAATTTCCTCCAGGCTTCCATAAAAATGCATGATGTGGTCCAAGTCTTCTCCTTCCTCCCAGCCCACCTTCATTAGGAAGGCAGGCTGCTGTTTCTTTAAGGAATATCTCAACAGAAACACACAAAATCCTTGGAATCAGTCTGAAAGAGAGGCCAAGGACATTCCTTCCCAAGCATTAGATTTGGTTTCACATGAGATGATTAGACTCATCCATGCTAATTACACTAGAAAGAACTAATTAGAAAAATCTACCATTCAGCTAATGAGGGCTGGGCCTTAACTATCTCAGTGCTTAATTTTTCAGGTTGTAAAATATTACTTTACCCTCCTTCCCCCCTCTCCTTGCGTGCCATCACCATGTTAATTCTTGTAATAGAGTTGATCATTAAATACCTGCTATAAAGAAATATTTGTTAATACCTGCAAGTGCCAGTTTTAAACCAGCTGCACTCTGCTGTAATTAAAGTGTGGAGAGGATGGGCTCAGTCCTCTGCCAGCTGAGGGGAGCAGCCACAGGACAACCTGCAGCCTCCAAACCTGCCCACCCTGCCTGAGTTAGTCCAAGGGGTAGGAAAACTGCTCAGGAATTCTGTGCACTGCTCCAGTGCAGCCTTTTCAATAAATACACCTTTTCCTTCCCTTGGGCATCAGGAGAAGGGATTTCACATGTAATATTATCAACGTGGGAGGAGAGTTTATTAAAAAGCAATGATACCACCTGATAAAGACTGACATCTCTGCCAAGGTTACAGCATTTAGCAGGAAGCTGATGGAATGAGCATAATGAAAAGCTAATAAATCAGAGTCCTTCATTATAAAATAAACTCATTAAGCTACTCGTTGAAAATGGCAAGCCAGACATAGCACAATATTGTTAGACTACTACTGTTAAAAGCTTTCCTAGAAAATAGAAATTCAAAGCCAGGCTTTGAGTTTTGCTGTATTTACATACTTAGTGTCCATTTGGAAGTTTAATGAAAGATATTAGGAAATATCTATGTAGTGCAGCATCCATTCAGAACATAAACTGTGCTTCTCCAAAGAGGATTCTCAGCCAGTCTGGCAGGGGCCCAAACCCTGAACTCCCTAAGATGATGTGTGAAATTAGTGCAAATTGAAATGCCAGAACTTCTAATTTTTTTTGCAAAAACCTTTGAAAAACCAGACATGTTGCTATATCAGATTTTTATTTTACTCATCTCCCCATCCCCACTTTCCCCTGAAGCCACTGAAGTAAATCTATTTAAATGTATGACCAGCATGATTCTGATTTTTAATAGGCTTAAGAAGACCCATCTTGAAATCCTCACTGTGAACACCACGGAGTGTAATGAGAAATCCAAAACAGGGCAGGTCTCTCATGTATGTGAACTTCATGATAGTGCTACAGAGGAGCTGAACAGCATTGCTGTCATTCCTACTTCAGCCACACTCACACAGATCAGAAGTAAATAATAATGAAATTAGTGGAATTAGGCTAATTTCTTCACATAGTAGGGCCAATGTTTTGTCTTTGTTTTTTTTTTTTAAATCAAGTTTTATAATCTTGGTTTTTAAAAATATGGCTCAAAAGGCCTGTTTCCAATATTTTTATCATCTACTACTCTAGAAAATTCTAAACAAATTATTATATCTATCTATATCTATCTATATATATCTATCTATATATCTATATCTATATCTATATCTATATCTATATCTATATCTATATAAAAATGCACAGTCAGACTAAGTACAGGAAATGTTCCCCTTGATTAAATGGCTTTCATAGAACATACATGCTTCTAATTCTAAATTCTAAACCAGAAAATTGGGGTTGTGGATTGAAGCAGAGAGCAAAGCCATACAGTGGAATCCGATGGAGAGACAGATTCAGCTGGAAGGGTTCAATTCAGAGCTTTCACTGCTGGCCTTACACAGGAATAAAGACAATGACCCAGAGCCAGGGAATGCCTGGGCATGACCTGATTTTATATCTGAGCAGTGACCAGCAGGAGGTACCTCCTTGAAATGGATGAAATCAGCATGATGTAAGAAATCCCAGAAGCAGTCACGGGTAAGGGTGTCCAAGGTCAGGCCCAGGGAAGGAGGGTGTTGGTAGAAGGGCATTTTAGCAAGGAAAATTAGTCAGAGCTAGGGATTTTTAATGGCTTTTCTGGCTGCCTTTGGAACAAAACCAATATATTTGTAACTAGACCAGTGCAGAGAACCACCCTGGCTGCAGCTTTGCACACACAACAATTCCCTTCCACTCTGGGTGTGCCAAGAGCAGCCCTTCAGGAGCACCCACTGCCCACTGGAACCTCTGCCAGTGCTCACCACGGCCTCCTCTGCCAGCCAGGAGTGCCAGGCGTGCCAGAGCCTGCAGGGACTGCTGTCCTTAACACCCACATCCACATCCTGTCCTTAACACCCACATCCACATCCAGGCCATCAGGCTCATTCCCCACCAACGCTCATGGCAGGACACCTCACCTCTGTAAATGACCACAACTTGCCACCAGAGCCTGCAATAAAAGGTTCCAGAGGTGTCTGGGGACTGTCTCAGGTGTCCATGGACAGGGCTGGGGATGGGGAGGTCTGGCAGAGGATGTGGTGGCCCCTGGCAGATGCAGAGCTCCCACCCCAGCTCTGCCAGCATGGGCAGTGAATGCAGCGTGTCTGCTGCTGGCAGATCAGAAGGAATTTTTTCTGCTTTGTACTATTTATCTGGGGAAGACCAGGTGGCTGGGACTGAATCCCCTTTTCAAGTTAGCTCCAGAGCCAGATCACAGAGGAGATGTGCAGTACAAGAGAAGCTCCCTTTGTGCAGAAGTTCTCAGCTCCCCACCCACCTGCACACAGCCTGGGTCTCTGAGCTCAGGCTGGCACCAGCTGAGGACCCCTCGGTGCCACTGATTGCCAGGGCACAGGAATCACTGCACAAAACCCTGCACATCCCAGGCCATTGCAAACCAAAAACCAGAACAAGCATTTGACAGAGGTACCTGGGAACTGCCACTGCAAGAATAACAACCCTGCCTCCCCCAAAAAGAGATTAGGAAAGGGAAGGAGCTGGGAAACCAGCTGCCAACATAATCTTCAATTCACCTACATCTTTAAAGTAAAGATGTGGGGCATTATGACCTTACTAACTCACAGGATTTAATACTCAGTTTTAAGACTTCTAATAATAATAATAAAAAGCTTACATATTCCAGCAAACAGCTTCAAATAGGCAACCTTTATTATCTGTTATGTCAGCTGTGCCTAAAAAATCAAGCGAAACAGTGTGTACCCTTTAATAGTTAATCCTCTAACATGTAATTAGGCATTCACATGACAATCAGAACAGGACTATATTTCATGTTTGCCTTCCCTTTCAAAGTCTCTACTAGAGGGGCACTTACTCTGTCAAATCTGCTATAGTAATCAAAACATTGAAATTACTTCTTTCCACACTAAATATACTGGAACTGGTTGTTTGATTAAATGTAGAGCAGAGAGTGCAATTTGCTAAATTACAAGTATTCTGAACATGTAAATATAGTTTAATTACTGCAATTAAAGAAGATTACTGGAGATTGGCAGATGGGAATGTAATGCTGTTTTAATTAGAGTTTTTAATGCACTGTAACATAAGCATAATATTAACCCTTTATCCTGGAAAGGGCTGGCTAGTCTCTGAAAAATATCCTTTGAAAAATGTACTAGAGCTAGTGTTTCATAACAAGCCTTCAAGTCAATTCAGTGCAAAGTGCCAGGATGATTTGGGAAGGTTTCAGCTGTTATTTGCAGCACAGGCACTGCAGAACAGGCACGTTCTGGAGCCCAGGAGCAGCCACACGAGGTGGGCACACTGTTTGTGCCCCAGATGGAAGAACGTGTGAAAATACAGCGTTGGAGTAGATGGATTGTGTTTCATAAAGAGTGCAATCATAGCTACATCACCAGAGATTTAAGATTCTTTCATGAAAGTTAAAGTACCTCACACTCCCAAAGATTTACAAAACATGAAAAGAGAAAAATGTTTCAAAATGCATTAGTTCAATTTTGAAAAACTGCCGCACAGAGACACAGAACAATATTGCCTGGGGCCTGGGTTATTACTACTCAGCCTCCAGAACAGTATTTGCCTCATAAAGTAATATTCCAGAATGTACTAAGCAATTTTTGTCATCTTGAAAGCTATCACTTGCAACATTTTATCCATTTAAGTCAATAGTCCATTAGAAATTCTAATTGAAAGTTCAATACTCTGCTTGGAATCTTACAATAGAGGTTGTCTTTGGAAAGCCATTTAAAGTCTTAATCTCTTTATCATTTGGTATTTTGAAGCCTAACTTTGTTCTTGTTAGGCAGATCAATGGCATTAATTTACAAAATGGGGGAAAATGTCACCCTTCATCCTTTAAATCTCAGCGCGGCGAAGAGCAGCGTAAGCGAATCCAACCGTTGCTCTCCCATATTAGCAGAAAACGGTGCCATGGGAGGTTTGACCTACAAATTTTAATTACTGCATGAAAAATTCAGTTCCTGGAGATGAATAGAGACTTGAGGAAAAGCAGAAGTCCACCTTCTGAGTGACTGCAGAGCTTAACTCTTCAAAGGCTGCGGTGGTGAATGGAGCAGCATGCGTACCTTCAATAGGCAATGGCTGCAAGGTGCAGGATCAAACTGCACAAGCAGTGGAAGAAAGGAAAAGGATTTCACCTACAAAGGAGCTTTATGGGTGTCCAAAACAGACGGACACTGACGCCATCCTCTGGGGCACAAATGTGGTGAGAATTTGTTTTGAAATGTCCCTGACTTTGAGAGAACTCTCCAGCTGGTGAGTTCACTGGTGGGGAACTCTGGGCTTTGCAAAAATCCATGAAAGCTTTGCCATGGAATCAGCAAAGGAGGATTTCACCTGTGCTCTTTGCCTCCAGCACCAGGCAAACAGCCTGTAACAATGCCAGGTGTTTTGAGCCAGACTTCCACTCCAAATCAGCACAGGGAGGAGTCAAATCCTAAAACTGATCCACCACCAAAGAATGGCTCAGCTTAACGTTAGCAAGACTAGGGACTTCCATGGCAGTCCCAGAAAACCCCCTCAGGTTATACACATTGAGACACTCCACAATTTACTCCTTGTAATGCAATACAGCAAAACAACTCTGCTGTTCTGCAGGTGACACAGGTTTGAGATCACAAATGGAATTTTTTCATTCCAGACACTGTGACTATTTGGGCTGGGGTGACATGGGATGGATAGAAAACTCTCCTGTTATCTACAGCAGAAATTAGGATTTGGATCTCTCTTTCAATAATGGTTATGTTAATGGAAGAAGGAGACAGAGAGATATAAATTAAGGTGAACAGAAGAACCCCAGAGCTCGGGCTGACTCAGGGTGTCAGAAAGCACATTTAAATTATTTGTGTGTGTATATAAGAGACAGAGGGATAGGCAGAAACAGCTCATTCCAGTTCTTTACCTGCTTTTTACATCCTCCAGACACACCCTGCTTCAGCACAACTTGCTATCAACACGAACTTCTTTGTGGTGAAGTGGCTCTGGTCCCTACCTTAAGGACTAGAGGGCAGCTGGAATCAAGAAGGTTGTGGTGATATTTAGAGTCTCTCCTGTGTCACTGCTGTGACAGCTCAGGGCAGGAATCTCAGTTATTGGTTCAAAGGATCTTTGCAGGCTGTGGCTGTGTTGGGTTCTCTGCAAACACAGAGCAGGAGCTGTGCCCTGCTGCCACAGCACAGGGTGATAAGGGGTGAAGGGAGAGGAAAAGGGAAAAGGGAAAAGGAAAGGCAAAGGGGAAGGGAGAGAGGAAGGGTAAAAGGAATTCTTCCCATGAGAAGACTCAACAGCAAAGCAATGGCCAGGTAAGCAGAGGACATGAGCTCCTCCTCTAAGTTCTGATATATCATCTCAGGAGGTATTTCTTGTATCACATGAGAACTCAGATTCCTGTGACACCCGCACTGCCTCAGCCAATGTCATCATTCCCACCTGACAGAGAACCTTCTTCCCCTGCCATTCAAAAAATGATACTGACACAACGACCAGATTTGGTCACCTGGATCACCACTGTGGTGATGCAACCTGGAAACCAACTGGGAATGGTTTCTTTACAGGTTTTGGCCTTGGATTAGCCTTACCTGAAACCAGACTCTTGATTAGACCCCATTTTAATATCATGGAGACCACACAAAATAACAAGAGGTATTCAACTTCCAATTTCTCTTTTTCTCCTGTTTTCTGAGACTACATGAAGGGACATGAAACATCACTTAAAGCCTTCACAGTGTATCTTAATAGCAACATTAATTAACAACCAACCATTATCTTTATGGTTTTTGGTAGAAAACAGCACTGGTCTCTGCTTCACCTCCAGATACTGGCTGAAATTTAAATAAATGTGTTATGGTAGTTAACTATTTGGTGCATTTAGATAATTAATATTTATTTCCATTTCAAAGTGAAGGATTTCTAATGTAAAAAATATTTTCCTCTTTTGAGAGTCTCTTAGGTAACAGATTTCTTGTTTTAGGCATTCTTTTAACTATTTCTAGTGAGGACGGAAAATATTTCTAGATTGTGCAGGCTTCACACAATAAAAACATTTCCATGGTTTGAGATGGTTCTTTAGAAATCACCAAGATGTTGTTTGGAGGTTTTTCTGCAATGAAAGAGATGATGAGAAAAGCTTGGTGTACCTTGAGACTCTACCCCCAAACGGAAAGCCTTAAATACTCCTGGCTTTGAGAATTAAATCTCAGTAGTGGCTGAGAATCTCAACTTCAGGGTGATACCCAGGACTCAGAGTTTCCAGTGCTGCCAAGGAGGAAAAAGGAGTGTCTCAAGTGAGCATCCATGGAGAGGCAGAGCCAAAGCCCAGGTCCTGCCCAGCAAGGCTGGTGCTCTTTATCCACTCTTGGTTCCTGACCAGTAACTGCTCCACTCCCTGAAATTGGAGACATTTCCCAGTATAGACAAGGTCTTGGAATTAGACCAAAATTTGTCTGTGTGGAAAGGGTTAAAACAACCTGAGCAGTGAAACCCCTGCAGTTATCTCATAAGCCAGCGCTTTTAGACAAATTGAGCAAAATAGTCCTTTCAGCTCAGCAGGCACATGACTCGCTGCACAAAGGAGTCCTTCTAGAAATCCCATGAATACCCCCATTATCCCAAGGATTGAGCACAGAGCCACACATTTCACGCCCACTGCCACCTGTGATTAGCTTTTTTACAGTTATTATGGAGTACTTTGATGGTGATGATTGTTTAAAGGCCTCAACAAGCCTGCTAATGTGACTTGAGGACTTGACTCCTTTTCATTCCCTGGTTGCTCCAGCTATCACTCTAATTTACTTTAGGCAGAAGGGACAATAAAAAAAAAATCTACTCAGAGAAATCACTTAGCATAAAATTGATTCAGTCTCTTAAAGAAACACATGCCAGGATCCCATGTTAAAGTAAATTAGATATATGATCAAACAAAGCTAACAGTCATTTGAGCCCTGGACTCTCGTGTAGCACCTTAAATTTTAACAGAAGCAGCCAAAGAAAAACAAAGGAAGATGCGGAGAGCAGCTCCAGCCAATTGGTTTGCCTGGAACTTTTCTCCGCTCTGCTCGGTATTTAACAGTGCAAATGTGAAGCAAGATGTTGGCTCCAGGGAAAATGTATTTTACTGTTTGCAAGAAATGCCTCCAGAATGGATCATATTGTACCACTCAGGGCAAAATAAAGGGACACCAGGGGAGCAGTAAAGAGACTGGAGTGCGTGTGAGGAAACGAGGGGAACAGGGAAGGGGATGGATGGGGATGGAGGAGGATGGACGAGGATAGGTGAGGATGGATGAGGATGGGTGAGGATGGGTGAGGATGGGTGAGGATAGTGAGGATGGATGAGGATGGGTGAGGATGGGTGAGGATGGATGAGGATGGGTGAGGATGGGTGAGGATGGGTGAGGATGGGTGAGGATAGTGAGGATGGTGAGGATGGTGAGGATGGGTGAGGATAGTGAGGATGGGTGAGGATGGAGGAGGATGGAGGAGGATGGATGGGGATTGATGAGGATGGTGAGGATGGATGGTGATGGAGGATGGATGGTGATGGATGAGGATGGTGAGTATGGGTGGGGATGGATGAAGATGGTGAGGATGGGTGGGGATGGAGGAGGATGGAGCAGGATGGGTGAGGATGGGTGAGGATGGATGAGAATGGGTGAGGATGATGTCTGTGCTCTCACAGAGAGCTCATGTTGATCGTAGTCTGGCAGCTCAGAGAGGCAAGGAGGGGTACATGCACAAGAAATAACTAACAGCAGTGTGTAACTTCTCCAGTTTTCCCCTCCTGTTTACTGCATATGCTCAGTGAAGTGTTCAGCTGTAGCTGTCAGTACCTACTACTCCAAGCTGCTCTCCAGTTTCACACTTACACATCCCTGCTGAGACCCATGGTGTATTTCTTTTTGTTTTTGAGGCAATTCCAGAGGTAAAGGCCCAGGACATACTCAAGGAGCCCACACAGTCATCCATCACAACTGTTTTTCTGAAACTAAAAGCAGATTTATCATTCTGTCCTTGCCATCCTGTGCTGCCACCACAACCCATGGCTGGATGCCCCTGCTGCCCACATTGCAGGCCCCATCCTGGGAAGCAGGTGAACACAATCCAGAGACAGAACTGCTTACAAGCTGAGTGACCTCAGCCTTCACAGGGGAGCAAACAACATTCCCTTAATTTAAAACCAATCATCAACATCCCCTTTTAAGCTTGTCACCAATACCAGCACAAAGCAATATAATTTATCCGATCCTGAGGGTCTGGTAACAGGAATGTGCTCCTGCCCCTGTGTAAACAGGCTGGCTTCAGAAACATGAAGGAGCTGCTTTACTTTGGGAGGCATTGCTGTCCTGCCCCAGCAGAAACCCCAGCTCCCCAACATCACAGCTGCTGGAATTACATCTGCAACAAGTCTTTAAAGTTTTCTTTAGAGAAACAGAGAGCAACAGAAGAATAGAAGTAGTTTTGGCTTTCAGAGTTGGGGAAAAGAGATTCAAAGATTACACAGCTTTGCTGGGGCCTAAACAAGAAGACTCAAGGTGTGCCCATCCTGTGAGCACATTGCTGGTGGGTCCATCATTATTGACCTTTTGGGTTCTTTGCATTCATTCGCACCCATTTGCAAAAACCAAGGTAAACCAATTTGCAGTAAATTTGTGAAAACTGGTTCAGTGCCTTCCTTTGTTCTCCTGCTGCTTCCAACCTCCTTGGGTCTGTAGCTTGATGATTTGGGTCTGTAAGTTAATTAAAGCACTGCCTTCCTGAGGCCTGGTGATTTAATCTCCAAGGTTCACCTCCATGGAACGAGTGTGTCATCTGTAACAAATCTGATGGCACAGTGACCCACCTTAGGAAGGAAAAAAAAATTAAACTCAAACCACAAGAATAAACTGATAAAACTTCAGTTTTTTGAAAAAACAACAATACTATGAACTGGCTTCCAGTGCAGCCCCATAAACATGTCTGTGTGCTGTGATCAATACAGAAGATACAGCTGGGCTGGGAAGGGCAGGAACAGGAACATCTGAACATCTTTGAATCCACTGGTGCCAAACATTTTGTGACATCAAGAGACAATCCAGAAACTCACTCATTCAGCTCTTCTCTCTGCTCCTTCTCCTGGTAGAAATGGCACAGGTGGCTGGCTGTGCTTCTGTTTAGTTTTATTCAAAGACACTTTCCAAAAAGTGCTATGGATTTGTGTGAAGTTGATGGAGTTGTGAGATCCAGATGAAGCTCTAAGAAGTTACCAGGGTGCAGTCCCTCTCTTCTGCTATGGCTCCTGAATTTGACATGTCTAAAAAGATGCCAGTGTATCACTGTCCCCTGAATTATGGCACCAGTAAGATACTTTATATAGAGGCCTGTTTCCTGACAATTTTAATACTCAATTGTCGCAGACATCTTTTTATGAAAAATCCTTTCCTTAGGATTTTTCCTCCTGAGAAGCTGGGAGGCCTCAGGAACAAAATGTAAACATTGATTATCTGCTGCTGTGGAATGCAACAGGTGCATCTGGGATTGGTCTCATAGAGTTGTTTGTAATTAATGGCCAATCACAGTCAGCTGGCTCAGGCTCTCTGTCCGAGCCACAAACCTTTGTTATCATTCTTTTCTATTCTTAGCTTAGCCAGCCTTCTGATGAGAACCTTTTCTTCTATTCTTTTAGTATAGTTTTAATGTAACATATATCATAAAATAATAAATCAAGCCTTCTGGAACATGGAGTCAGATCCTTCATCTCTTCCCTCATTCAAGAACCTCTGTGAACACCCTCACTCTCAATGAGTCCTTATTTGCTAGGAAATTTGGCTGAAATGTTATCTTTATGCTTCAGAGCCCTGGTGGAACTAGAACACAGCCAGAGAGTGTGATCTCTTTGGCTTTGCTTCCACAGGATTATCAAATATCATTCCCTGTCCTTCACCCTGCAGGTCCAGTCTCACATCTCTGGTGCTCACACCTGTAAATGAGGTGGCTGAGCAGCCACTGCGCATTCCACGGGTGCCTGGCTGTGGGACACAGCAGGGAAAGGAAGAGGCATCCCCATCTCCCCAGGAATTCAGTGCTTGGTCAGCACCATTCCTGCTCGGCTTCCTTAATGAACACAGCTTTAATTGTGCTGGAACAGTTCCTATTAATGTAATAACACTTGCATTTGCACAGGGCTGTGTCACATTCATCATGAGGGGAGGATGTGTACAGGCAGCAGCATTTCCATTAACAGCCCACACATGATGCTCTCCCCAGTTTCTGTGGAAACAGCCTAATCCAATTTGTCTTCCTGAAGTTCTGGTCTCTCACAAGACATAACCCCCTTTTCCTGCTTCCAGGGATCGTGCTGCTTGGCACAGCCATCAATCTCTTCCAGGACTGCCAGTCCAGGCAAATTCAGGGAGAATATCTGTATTTGGTGATAAAAGACAACAAAGACTCTATTTCTTCAGGTTAAAACCCAGTTCCATTATAATTCAGTGGGAGTTTTGCCACTGACTTCAAAGGGCCAGAAGGCTCCCCTGGCCATGTCCTGGGAGAGCAACATGATCCCAGCAGTGTCCAGGGCTGCAAAGAATGGCTCCTTCTGGAGCAAAACTTCTTCAAGTTTAAAGCTGATCTTTCATTAGAGGGCACAAGGTCTGGTACTTCCTAAAAATATACCAAATAACTGTATCACTGGAGAATTTTAAAGGAGCTGTTATTTTATGCCCTAGTCATTTCAAAGCAGATTGGGTTAGTCTGGCAACAGCAATTTCTAAAGGAGTAACATGAAATATTTAAAGATTTATAGAACAAGTGGCCCACTTAGGGGCTCATCTAAGTTTTACTAAACATTGCTGGTTATGCCTTGCTGTGTCAGCAAAAAGAGGCTGAGATTTAAATAAATAAAACCTAGTAGCATGTAATAACAGACAGGGAAAAAATAGGATACATCAAGTTACTACTGAAAGGAATATCGAGCTCTAAGTGATCTCTGCACAAACGACTCTGCTTGTCTCTGCAGCTAACAGGAGACAGCTTTAATCTCCAGGCTGCATGTTATTTAACTAAGCTGAAATTGTTTTCAGTGATGTGAAGTGCATCCACTAAAGATAATGATCCCATTTTGGATTGACTTTATTTTTTTAACAAAGGGGGACAGGTGGATATACTGAGCAGAAATGTTTTTCATTAACTGCAGCGAATCATCACAGTGCCTAGTTCCATGAAATTTGTGTACTTCCATACAAATTTGTGATATTCCTGACAACTGTTTCTTGTTGCTGTCTTGCCCTCTCAAAAGTGTGTTATGGCCTGCTTAGGAAAGGATTTACTCCAGAAATGTTGAAATTGTCCCTGGAGTGAAATCAGCCACTCCCACCCAAACCCAGTGGGCCAAATCTGTACCTCCAAAAAAATGACCCTGAATAATATTGCAGATTTATCTGCACTGAGAATTCATTCCAATTCCTTTCAGTTCAGACAGACATTTTAATTAACTGCTTAGATGGATACTTCTAACCTGAAAGGGCAGGGTTAATTACTTCCCCAGATTAGCAAGGACTACACCCACTGGAATGAGCCCCCTGTGCTTCAGAGCTGGCCATGGATTAGAGAAGGGCTGGGGCCAGCAGCTTCCTCCCTTGGTTACCCCTGCTCCACCTGCTCTGCTGATGTATGAAAGCATGCAAGGACATTTGTAGCTAAATTTCAAAAGTTTTCACAGCAGAGAAAGGCAACAGCACCCTGAACCTGCTACTTCTGCATCTTCACGTGTCTCCTCTCCCAGTTCTGCTTCCCACACAATATTTGGCTGGTGGCATCAGCTGTACCTTGGTGGCCTGTCAGATTGTGCCCAAAATTGTCATTTTTCAAGGTTGAGAAGCAGAACCACAATGGAATACCACATCTGGACAATGATCACGTGCAGTGTGCAGGAAATGTTTCAGATGTCACAATTCCTCATTTCCCTGTAGGATGGAGAGAGGAACCTGCAAGGCTCAGTGTTTCCTTCTGGAGTGAGCAAAGGTCTCTCAGTTGCACTTCAGTCACCTGCACAACCAGTTATTGCCAGGTACAATCTGTGAGTTTAAAGTGAGACCTATTTTCTCTGCCTTGAGCAATCTGACAGATCAGTAGTGAACCAAGCCCTCAGCACAACTTTTCCTTCTAAATGCCAGAGGCCTGCTCATGTCAGTTTGAGGTTATTTGTTCATACTCAGCTCTCATGTATTTCAGTGTAAGAATGAGAAATTTGCAGTAATTAGTGACTCATTAGATCAGGTGGCCTAAAGCTGAATTTGGGTCCTTTTAATCCCTGGAGAGAAGCTGTCAGATAAAGCTCAGAACTTCAGCAGAACTGAAGTGCTATTATGGCAGTCCTGATGAATGGGTAGCCTCAAGTGCACTGGGCACCCAGGGCCATATGGAGGCAGAAGGACCATACAACACCTAAAATGCACCATTAATAACCTTCTTAAATTGCTGTGAGCCCCTGAATACACTGCCAGTACCTGGATTTTCACTGCCTGAGAGCCCCTTGCAAGAGTTTCAGCTCCCTGATGTCCCTCCATGCCAGGTGATTTTCTGACCCTTTTGCAGGATGCACAACATGGGGTTTTGGCATTTGACTCTGAGCACTACCACAGCAAAAACCTCTGTGCTAGGTGACAAATTGTTGTCAACATCCACAGGGGAGAAATCCTCTCCTGGCTCTTGTCAGAGTGGATATTTTAGCTTTGCCAACAGAGCATTGACAAGAGGATCAGAGGTTCTTCTAATGCCACCTTGTCTTTTCAGGTTAATGTATGCCTTGTTCTTTATGCCTGTTTAGTTAAGGACATGCTGCACGTATGGAGAGAAAAATGTCACAGAATCACCACCTGGCTCCTCTGTTTTGATCCGGCTGACAAATGCCAGAACCTTTGAACAGCAGGTTGCTAAATAATAAACAGACCCTGCCTTTAAAAACACCAGGTGCTTGCTTAAAATGGTCATTTTAAGCACAAATGGTGCCAAGCTCAAAGGCAGAAAGCTCCCCTTTTCTTTCCCCTGCCCACCAAACAGAACACCAACAAGTAGAAGACACAACAGCAATTAGGAGTAGTGAAAGGTTAGAATTCAGCCTACCAACCCAAGGAACACGAGGAACAACAGCAATTAGGAGTAGTGAAAGGTTAGAATTCAGCCTACCAACCACAAAGAAGACGAGGAACAACAGCAAAGCCCCTTTCTGAGTAGAAAAACTTCAGGAAAGGGAAGAGAAAATAAATAAACAAGGATGAAAGAAATGCCCAGTGGCAACCATTTTCAGTGTGACCTAGTGAGCTTTCAACTTCAAACCAGTCAGATCAAGAGCTTCCCAGCGGCGTCACCCAGGGATCTGTCACTCACACATCAACCCCGCTCACTCTGCCTTGTCTCACGCAGACACGCTGCCAGATACAGAAATATCACAGCCTTCCTGCATGACAGGGAAAACAAAACAACACAAAACCCCCTCAGCCCAACAGGCCTGGTGAAGCCCGAGAGCACTGACAAGCTGTGACCCCATTGTCCACAAAAGGGCAACGTCACCAGGCAGAGCAGGGAGGATGCAAGCAGAATGGTAATTGGGAAACCATCTGCTATTAAAATGCAACTCAGGCTGGAAGCTTCCAGTGAGCCCTTCCTACTGAGAGAGGATGGGGCTGGGATTTACTGTGGGGAAGCAATGGCTGCCCTGGGTGCTTGGCAAATGGAGGGAAAGTATGTTCCTTCAGCTGATCATCGTGGTTCTGGGCAGCTCATGGTGTTCTTGAGGTGGGTGTGGGGCAAAACAGCTGCACCTCCACTGTTGCAGCTCTCAGACACCAGAACGTGGCCCTCAGCCTGACAGCTTAAAAAGAAACCCAGAAATAAAAGACTAATATTTTTAGGAAAGCACAGAAGGACAAGAACCAGATCAGAAAGGAGAGAAAGATGTCACTCCAGTTAAGGCATCAATATCTGACTGAATGTAATTCTACAAAATAGTTCTAAGTGACCCACGTAATCAACATTTCAATTAGGTTTCAATGCAATAATTTACCCTGAGCAGCCACACAGTAACTACACCTATTTTTGTCCAATCTATTTCTACCATATTAAAGGTTAGAAGTATTCATGGAGTCTGAAGACAGCCATTAGGAAAATATCTCAAGTATTTAGCGTATAAACTTGGCATTTATGGTCTGAAATAGGGACAGGCAGCGCTGATGAATCCTTGGCAGTTTCCTTGTTCAAGACAGATGAAGAACTCTGTAATTTCAGACTGATGCTGAGAGACTATATATACACTCTGCCTTTTTCATGAATCTCTTAAACCAAGGAATGAAAAATGGGCAGACATCCTCATGTTTTCAACAGTTTATACAGCCTCTTGCACTCACTGTAAGTAGACTCAATAACAAGTGAGTAACAGCCACTCTCTAATAGAAAGTGAGACATTTTTCATCCAGCTATTTGTTACCAACCTTTGAACTCGCTACTTTCAAACCCTTGCTCACCAGCCATCGGACAAGTTTAATCTGAAAATTAACAAGTACTTTGAAAGCATTTACAAAAAAGCCAATATTGCACCTATGAACTTCCAGCATGACTGCAGAGGATATACTGGTGGCACAAGGTGTAAATCATCCTCCACTTCAGGACAAAATGTTACCCAGTCAACACCATCATCCAGTTATTACTGGGAAAGAACAGCACATCTGACTCTTAGCTCCAGGCAAAGGCTGCAAATGAAGCCATTGGATGATTTCAAAATAAATTTACATCAATGACATTCCTAAAATAACCACACAGGTGTTTCATGGCAATATTTCCAGAAGGAAAGAACCTCCCAGGATGGCTGTAGAAGTGTGTATTTTTACATAGAGTCAGCAACATCTTTCAAGGTGATGTTCAACATCTTTAAGCATGTCTGAGACTCACCTGCTTAGACAGTAGAAAGGACGCTACGTGACAGGTCATGGGTGAGAAATACCCAGAACAGTGCACAAAGGCTGAAATATGTCCTCCTAAGGCCTTCAGAGCTGCCAACAGCACGGTAACGAGCTGAGGGGTTCGTTAGCGTGGCATCTGCAGAGAGCCAGCAACGCATGGGCAGCCGCACTATTTCCTGCAGGGAGTTTGTTACCAGACAAGAGAAATGCAGCCTGGCTTGGCTCAGCTGGCTCAAATTCCCACTGTCTCTTGCCCAGGCCAGCAAGTGAGCCCGTTCTGGGGCGGCCTGGCAGGGCCTGGTGGGGCCTGGTGAGGCTGTGGGGCCTGGCAGAGCTGTAGGGCTTGGCAGAAATGTGGGGCCTGGCAGGGCCTGCAGGGCTTGGTGGGGCCTAGAAGGGCCTGGTGGGGCTGCAGGGTCTGGCAGGGCATGGCAGGGCATGGCAGGGTACAGGCCCTGGTGGGGCATGGCGGGGCCTGGTGGGGCTGTAGGGCCTGATGGGGCTGCGGGGCCTGGCAGGGAATGGCGGGGCTGTGGGGCTTGGTGAGATCT
Organism: Ammospiza nelsoni; assembly: GCF_027579445.1. NCBI lineage: Eukaryota > Metazoa > Chordata > Aves > Passeriformes > Passerellidae > Ammospiza > Ammospiza nelsoni. Next base: position 2,329,656 of record NC_080653.1, read on the forward strand.
GGTGGGGCCTGTTGGGGCTGTAGGGTCTTGCAGGACTGCAGGGCCTGACCGGGCATGGCGGGGCTGTGGGGCCTGGTGGGGCTGTAGGGCCTGAAGAGGCTGCAGGGCCTGGAGGGGCCTGGTGGGGCTGTGGAGCCTAGTGGGGCATGGTGGGGCCTGGTGGGTCTGTACAGCCTTGCAGGGCTGCAGGGCCTGGCAAGGCATGGCGGGGCTGTGGGGCCTGGTGGGGCTGTAGGGCCTGGCAGAACTGAAGGGCCTGGCGGGGCTGCAGGGCCTGGCGGGACCCAGCAGGGCCTGGCGAGGCTGCGGGCCTGGCGTGCCCCACACACCAGTGGCGGCCTGGCGGGGACTCTGCCACCTCCCCGAGCCAGCTGCCAGTGGAGAAGCGGCCCTGAGCGTCTCCCACCAGTTGGCAAACAAACGAGACATCGTGTTAGTGCAGTTCAAGCTGCGTTGCCAAATTCTAATAGGAGGAGAGTTTCTGTAATCCCGAAAAGGGGCTATGTGATCCTTGGAAACAAGATGCTCTTGTCTGGCCTTCCATTCATTTTGTAAAACATGTTAAGTTTAATTTCAGTGCTTGGAGCTGCAGCTGGCCAAGGAGCAAAATCACATTCATGTGTTAAAAAAAGAACTGGAAAGGGATGCAAGCTGCTAAATTTTGATACTGATCTGCAGCCAGCCTCCAGAGAATGGCTCGGTCAGGACTTCTGGGCTTTTTCCACTTAACAAGCAAAATATGAGTCCATTTTTTACAATCATAAAACCAGATTTTCTGTCATTTCTCTTTCTCAGTGTAGGTAATATGCAAAATTAAACATGTTTGCTTTCCAGTGAAAAACATCCGTGCCCCACACCCCTCTCTCTCCACAGTTCTTGGTCCTAGCAGTGCCAGCCAATTCCCCCGGCTGCTGCACCAGCAGCAGAATTGGACTTTCAGGGCAGGAATTTCAGGAATGAAGAAATACCTGGTGTCATTCAAAGCAGCTAAGCAGAGAATCCCTGACTGATGACAGACATTTTCTTCCCATAGCTACTGACCTTCTATGTTCACCCCTCCAAATTCCCTGGCAATATTAATTACACACCTATTTCCAAACCTGCTGGGCCAAATCCTGATCACAAGAACTGAAACAGGCAGCGGAATGTGTCATCTTGCCAGTCACCAAACGAGATGTGGCTGGGGAAACCCAGCTCAAACTCATGGTCAAACCCACACCAAGCTGAAGTGCAACCACAGCCACCAGCCAGGGATGAATTAACAACCACTCTCCTAATTGTTACTGCCTTCTGAGGTCACCCTGTAATCCCAGGCTTTGGAATCTGATCCAGGGCCCACTCCAGCCTTTGTGAGTCTTTCCAGAGAGCTGAACAAACCCTCTGAGTTCCTCATGTGTCAGCCTAATCCAATGAAATGAATCTTTGTTTTATCCCAGCTGCCAGGTACCATCCCTCCTCTGAGGGTCTTACTTTGGTACAGATCCCTCACGTGTTTCCTGTACTCCAAGATTCGTTTACTTTTAACACAAAATCACTTGTTTATTAAAAGTATCTATTTGCAGCAAAGGAACACTTTTAAAATTCTCATTAAAAGGAGAACCATGAGGCTTGAAGCCAAATTAATTCTCCTACACCAAGTTAAAAATGATCCCCTAAATGTTATGATGCCTGCCATGTTTGGTTTCTATATTTACACCTCAGGCATACAGTTCCTGACAAAACTAAAGGCACTGATAAGATCTCTCCCAGATAGCAAGAATTCCCCTGAAAGAAAACAGACTGCAGGATTTTACAGTGTTGGAAATCTACTGAATGTAGACATATAAAATATTTTTTAAAGCCAAATAGTCAAGATCTACAAGCCTTTGGAGTTGCTCAAAATTTTTCAAATGAATTTTACATTGCTGGCTTGTTAATGGACTGAGACACTCAAGGGGGAGAAGCTTTTAGAATAAAAACTCTTATGGGCAGAAAAAAAGGTAAAGAGGGACAGGAAGAGGCTGAGGCAAGAGCAGAGGGTGAAGTGTGAAGTGAGCTCATAAGCTGGATCTCAGAGGGGAGGGATTTTTCCTGTGCACCCCCAGGTAACCAGAGGGACTTTGCCACTAACAAATCACTTTTTGGGAAATACCTTCTCCCCAGGCAAGAGCTCCACACTGCTGCCAGCAATGAAAGGCCTGTGCAGGGCAGTGGCACCAGGAACTGATCCTCAAAAAAGCAGCTTTTCATTCCACTGGTCTCACTAAGAGGGCAGTCTGGCCAACACTGCTGTCCAAAGGCTGAGCACATTCCTGGCTGGTGTTCAGCTTTCACTGCAATATACTGGTACCCTCACATCTAGATTCCATTTTACAGCTCCTGTACACCTTGTCTCACGTGTTTCCTGGGTGTTAAAGGTGTCACAGTATTTTCCATCACTGCTGTACAATACTGAGTAGTTCAAAGAGCTGGCTGAAATGCCATTTTCCCCATTACATTCAGAGCACAGACAAAATCTTTCCTTCTATTTGAAATATTACTTTTCAAGTTCCTATAAAGGCTATGAACATAATTTTTTTTTTAAGGTAACAGAAATTCAACTCTCTCAGACATCCAATTTCTCATCCAGTCCCATATTTCATGTCATATTTGGGAATTATTTACCTGTTTCAGCATGCTGAATGTCTGTGAGGTTTCTACACTTCAGACATCTCTGATGCCATGGTCTGGCTGTAACAGCTCCCTCAGCCCACTGACAACACTCAAGTGGAAGTGGCAACAGGGCTTAAATTTTTGTTTAATCCTTTTGTTTAAAACCATCCACAATGTCAAATAGAGGAGACAAGGAAGCTTCATTCCCACAGTGGAATCTGTCTAAAATCCAATGACACTGGAGCTATTCTGGACCTCTGAAGATGCTTTTGTTTGGATTCTTGGATGCTTTCCAGACACTCCATCTTTTCTTGCTGGACACTGCTCCACAGCTTGCAAACAGAGATGCTTCTTCCCATCTTATTTCCTATGTTGTTTCAAGCGTTCATTTTACTTATTCTTGCTGGGAAGTGTTTGGGGCTGAACTAGAAAAGGATGAACTCTTCTTCAGCCTAAAAATACTTAAGTGGCTTGTAGGATAGCTTAAAGAGCCCTAACATTTCCATCTCAAACCCTGAACCTAGCCTGAGATCACATGCATACCTTTATTAAATATAAAATGCAGGACTAAAATATCAGCTAAAAAGGGTGGCTGTGGCACCAAGGCCAGGAACTCTCAGCAAAGCTTTTCTTTGTACACTCAGTACACTCAGAGCACCCAGTGATTGCCTGGGGTGGGTGTTCTCTAAGCTTCCTCCACTTGTAAATAATGTATTGCTGGAGCACAATGTTCTGCACAGAAATACACAGTTTTGATTGACACCTGCAATACAGCAACTCCTTGAAGAAATACTGTTTCTCTGCTCTGTGGATGGATGTCTCTAGAACCCCAAAATATGGCAACCTGCCTCAGCCTTACCATGTCTCTGGAATTGTTTTCTCAGTGTTGCTTCCTAACTTCATTGCCCAGGCTACACATCAGAGAAGCAGAACACACAGCAAAGTGCAAGAGGTAAATAGTTACTAGGTTTTGCCACAAATAAATTTCAGCCTGATTGTGAAAAATAGTTTATTTCTGTGTGGTATTTTTAACACCTAATCATCTAGCACATAGTAAGACCCTGGTATTTGGGGACCCTGCATTCCAGAGACATAAAACATTTAGTTCTGAGGCTTCCCTCCAAGCCTTAATGAAGAAAAGTGTGGTCTAAAAAAATGAGATCCTCTATGTGATTTTGTACACCTCAGGGTCATCTGTGCTGGATGCAGGGATGTAATTCAGGACCATCTCATTTCAGGTTGATGTGAAACATGGAGCTGGGAGGATGAAGCAACTAAGAATAGAATCTTTTTAAGCAGCAGTCAATCCTTTTAAACTTCACTGGGGATTTACTTCAGGAGAAGCTTATTTGTGTGGTGACCAGATCTCTGCAAAACCTTGGCTTCAGATGATGAAACATGGGATAGGTTGAACACATCTTTAGTTGAACACGAGCCAAGGAACATGTGGATTTGACCTGATGAATATTTTCAGACAGAAAACATGCACAGGCTGATAGCAGTGCAAAGTTTTGACCTCAGCTACAAAAGCACATTTGCTGACTTTGGCTGACTTTCTCTTTCAGATTTGGAGCTTGAAGCCCAACACAGGTTGAATGTATACAAAGTAAAAGTGGGAAAAAAATAATATTTGCACAGAACTCTGCAAACTGACCCATACTCCGCTCTAATGAGAACATAATGGTTTATCCAGCTGCACAAAACAGAGGCAAGGAGCATAAGAGCAATTCCTCTGCTTTCTTAATTTTTAAAGATATGTTTGGACTTCAGTACACATGGGAGATTCTCTTCCTGAATGCATGCATGTACACTTCTAAAAGTGCACCACTAGCATTTTAAACCACATTAAAACATCCTTAAGCCAGAATGGAAGCTTTGCTTCCACTGAGAGCAATAAAAAAGAAAGAATACCAACTCATAAGGCTGACTTTATAAATCTTGGGATTATCCTGCAGTCTGTGGGGTATCTTCTGTCTAAACTGCCTGCAGCCCCGGGGGGATAGGGATGGATCATCCCCTGCCCCTCCCCAGCAAACAGCCCGAGCCGTGATTATTGTGAGCTCTGGGAGACACACTGAGCACTGAGCCGAAATGTTTGTGTGTGTCAGATCAATCTTTTCACTGACCAGGACAGCTGTACTCACAGGGGGACCACCAATCATCCCGCTAGGAACTGCTTCTGTCCTTCAACAGGCAATTAACGTGAGTCCATTACAGCTCCCCCGAGGCCCCCGCGGGGCTGCGAAAGGCATCGACTGAAAGGTCAGAAACCTCATGAGGACAGGAAAGAAGCTGTGCCTGGCGAAATGGAGTGGAAAGCAGGAGCTATTTGTCACCCGCTAGTAATTCAAAAAAAGGGGGGAGGGAGAGGCCTGAAGGGGGTCCAAGCCTTGAGCACGACCGTGAGCACTGGGCAACGGGAACAACACGAACAGGAGCTGCAGGAAGCTTCTTCTGGGACAAAGACTTTACCCAGTGTGGAGCTGGAGGAAGAGTCAACAGAGCCCAGCAAACCCCACTCAAACAATTCCACAAAGTGAAAAAGTGCCCAGGCTGATTAATAACCCACAGCGAAACTCTGGGTAAGGAGTCCCTGGGGGCTGAGGTTCACCACCAACACAAACATTGCAGGAGAGAACCAACAGGAATTAAGTGCCAGAAGCACACAGAGAGTGGCATTCATGAGCACCAACATCTTTCAAAAAGAACCAATTGCTTCAGTCCAGTGGTGGAAAAGCAACAAACATGGTGGCTTGGAGGATCTGCTACAGATTGCTCTCTATTTCTGTTTGAGAGTTCTGGGCAAGAAAACAAAATTATTTGGTTGTGGAGGTCTCAGGTGAACCCCTGCACAAAACTCTCCAGATACACCACCAACCAACCCTGGTAGTTTTCCTATGGAAATCCAATCAGGTGATTGCCTGGTGGGTGACCAAAGGAGGAGAATCAGCCTATACAGAATATTTAATTTGCACACAAGTACAAGGAAAAGTTAGAAAGTTAGAAAAAATTACTTATGCTGTTAATTGTGAATAGCTTTCATCCAGTTCACTGGTCAACTTTCACCCACAGCACTCAATGGGAACTGTTATCACAGCTGCTCTTTCCTGTGATAAGAATATTTCACAGAGGTCTGGTAGTACCTGTGCATTCAACAGAACAAGCTGAAATATGGCAAATGTTAACTATGCAACAACAGAACTTAAAAGGTGAACAGCAAGAATCTAAATAGTAAAAAATTGTCAATTTCTTTGGACATGATTCTGAATTATTTGTGTAATTGTAATTTTTCTTGATGCACAAAACCTAGACTGCAAAAGAAAAAAGGGAAGGGAGGAAGAAATAATGAACAAACCATGTGTTGATATGTCCTGTCTTTAAATGAGTGTACAGGGACTGCAAACACCATGAGCTCCACTGCCTGCAAACAGAAACCATGGTGGGCTTTGACTCCATCTGCACCATCTCCAACATGTCTGACCTTATGTAAAATTTCTGTATTCTACTTTCACACAAAATAAATTCTGGTGACTGTGTTCTTTGTGGGGAGATGTGCATCACGTGTCCAGATTATTTATGAGGGTATAAAATGTTTGACCTTGCAGAGCACCCATCACCCAGGAGCTGACAGGCCTGCAGGTCACTGAGGGGGGCTGGGTATCCCACTGTCAGCTTTAGCAGGCCTCCACCTACAGAGGCCAGGGCAAGAATATCCCCGTGGATGTCACCATCCTCTCAGTCACCTGGAGTCCCAGCATCACAGGGAGGTCATGGCATATTTCTTACCCATTTCCACAGAAAATTCTGTTTTCTATCTCCTCCTCTTGTGCCTTATTTTCTGGGTTCTAACTTCGTTTTCTCTCTGCCTTCAATATTTGATGTGCACATACACAGTGTGTGTGTTTATATCTACATCTAAATATCTATATATCTAGCCCCAAACTTTTCTTCCCCACATGAAGTTTGGTAAACACATATTGTGGATTCCGTTAAACTACAATTACAGAAACCCTTTTGTTCTGATATTAACTGCCTTGTCCCCTCTCCCCTGTGCTCCCTTTCCAAAATGCCCAAGGGGTGTCAGGTTAGTTCATTCCCTGTGATGCCTGCACTCCTCACACCCAGCAGCACAGTGCTTTATCCTCAGCAGCAGCAGGCTGATGTTTAAAAGAAGCTGACAATTAGTATCCAAGACACCAGTTAACAAGATAGTTTCTTCTAATGGCTTGTATTGATGAATGAATTAATGAAATTCCACAAGTTGTTGATGCGTGCAGAGCGCTGGTGTGACAGCCCTGGCAGCACACAGACACTGCCAGCAGCCCAGAGGGTGACACAGGTCACCAGCCTGCCCTTCACACACTGTCTGGGCAGAGCCACAGCCCAGGGCACCTCAGGCAGCACTGCTGGCTGCAGTCACTGCAGCTATGGCCCTGTGCTGCCATTCAGGTGTAGGAGGACACAGTACGGGTAATGTAGAATGTAATCTTAGCCCCCAATGAGTGTCAGCTGGACCCTATCACTAAAGATTAGGAGCAGGCCTGATGATAACAGGCAACGCCTGTAGCCAATAAGAACTAGTGCCATAAAAAAGTGGGGAAGAGAAGTCAGAGGAGTCAGATGACTGCCGTGATGACCAGGAACAGTCAGTGCTTAGAGGAGCTGCCTATGAGAAATGTTGAGGTGATATGAAACTCTGGAGCTACGAGACCTTTGCTCTGTAATAACAAGAGAACTGTTGTAATATTTAGGAAAGCTGGAAGAAGAAAATTCTGGCAGTTTATGGGATAAACTCATCCAAAGTGCTGAGGGGAGCTCACTCTGTTTTACCTTCGAAATGACACTTAAAAGCTTCAATGGTCAGCCCACATTTATGCATCTAGAAAGTCACATGTTGAGATGAGGATATTGAGGCAAGCTTGCTCTGCCTTTAATTAGAAGACCATTAATATCAAGTGCTCAGTTTTATTTCCTATCAAGAAAAGCTTCTACATTTTAAGGGCACTTGAACTTTTCTAGGAGCACGAGTAGCAGCATTCGATTAGAACATGAAGTAAATACTCACAGCACTAACAGCATTATTGCCTCTTCAAGGGGGATTTGATGAGCAGGAAACAGATTTGCACATGTATGCACCACTCTGCATTGGTAGCAGAATGTACAGATATACAATTGTGTAGTGTCAAGATCTGGGTTCCAGAACAAGTTATTGCAGTGCTGCAACCTCACCCTGGCTGTGCTGAGAGTTTGTTTTGTCTTTCTAAGGATAGTTTGGTTTGCTGAAATCAATAAAACAGTAACTTTTTCCCAGTTAACTGAATGTACCATCAAAGAGCCAGAGACTCCACTCAGCTCTGGGAACTTTGCAGAGAGATCTCAGAAATTCAGCTGAGATGCACCAAGGGGTTGTAGGCAGGGCCCAGGAATGAGGAGCCTTAACTGGATTTTGGCCACAACAATGTGTACAAAAACATTATACTGAAACAAGTATAAGATATGCCATGATGCATGTTTTATTGACAAGAGATCAATAAAATGAAGGAGATCATAAATTGTGTGTACAACCTATCCAAGCTGCCTGTCACCTCCTGTCCTGCTCTTCCCTCCAAAAGAGATACAATCATAAAACCTTATTGATTCAAGTCCTTCATACACTATTTGGGGACAATTCTTTGTGAACTCAACAGGCATTTGTTTGATTTATCACAAATTCATGAGGGTTTTGAACACATGACCAGTCCTGGAAATGAAGTTGACATAGCTTGTCTGACTGTGGACATAAGAGGAATGTGAGATTGTGGATAAATGAGAGTCTGTGGTGGCCAAAAAGCAGCAATTACATGTGAATAGCATGGGGGAGAGAAGCAGCACAGTGAGAAAACAGTTATGGCTATTTTATTTGAATTTGAGTATTTGAAGCATGTTAAGTGTGAGAAATAGCTACTCACTTTTGATAGTTTAGGAAGGTTTATTAAAGGTTTATCAAACCTTCCTGAACAAAAACACAACAGAAAACTGAATGAAGAAAAAATGTTACGGTGCTGGGAGTGAAAGATTTTCCCCACCAGGTGCTCAGCCCCCTCACAATGGAGGTTTTTCCTCTTTAACCCCTCCCAAAGTTCTGTCCATCAACCCCTTCTTCACTGTCCAGTGGTGGAGATCTCTTCCTCAAATCCTGACTGCAGCTCAGATGTCACTGCAGTGAGAAGCCAACCCTCCCAGATGTCCCAACCCCAGCTGTCCCTTGATGACCACATGAGGGGGTAGAACATAACTATAAATCTATAAAACTTTTCTTAACCTGTATACATGATATTTGTATATTAATTGTGAGAGTCAATCAGTGCATTACTCATCTATCACAATAAGGAAGAAGGGTTTTACAGTGCAGGTGGCAGAGGTTGCCCAGAGGTGGTGGCTGCCCCACCCCTGGAAACATTCAAGGTCAGTCTGGATAGGGCTCTGACAGACCTGAGCTAGCTGAAGATGTCCCTGCCCATGGCAGGGGGTTGGCTGGATGATATTTAAATGTCCTTCCCAACCCTACATGTTCTATGGTTTTATTACTGCCTTCCTTAACCAGAAACCAGCACATGCTCGAGGACAGAACTCTGTGCAATCAGCCCTTCACAGAGAGATGGAGGACAGATTTGCATTCAACTAACTGATCAAATGTTAAGAATTTCTTAATTGCCTTAATAGTTTAATTTTATTTGTCTCTAATCTAATTAGTAAAGAGAAGAGTGCGTGGGGGGAGCTGATTGAAGGGGAGGGGAATGCCTTCATGTCTGCAATGCAGAAACCTCCTGCTCCTTCCTGCCCCAGCACAGGCAGTGCAGGTGTCAACAGATCCCTGTTTCCTCCTCATTATCCCACTGCCTTGCTGGACTGTCTGCTCTTGGAAACTTCCTTTGAAGGCTTTAATAGCAGCATTCATTTCTGCTGCAGATAAGGTGAGTCCAGCTTTTTATGCGCAGTAATTTAATAGGAACTCAGGTCTAATTTAATAGACCCTTTATGTCTCTGTCAAAGGCTGTTACCATTGATTGCTGCAATGGCTCACACAAGTCTGTAAATACATTAATCTCTGGAGAGCCTGCAACAACAATGCCATTCACAGCATGAGCAATGCAGGTGGACAAACCCTTCCTGCACAGATGAGGGACTGACTGAAAACTTACACTGAATTAAAATATAAATTAATTTAGACATAACATTATAAATTATAAAATGCAAAATAAATATAAATATCAGAAGTAGAAATATATGACCCCTTCAAATAAATATAAATATAAATATAATTTATAAATATAAATATAATTTATAAATATAAATATAAATGTATAGATACAGATATACACATATAAATATATACATATATATACATACATATATACATATATATATACATACATACATATATATACATACATACATACACACACACACACACACATGATATAGATATAGATATAGATATAGATATAGATATAGATATAGATATAGATATAACTGGTGAAATTACCCCATTCTTAAAACAGTCGTTGAGTCTTTAGGTAACTTTGGGAAGGAGCAAAACCAGATTTTGTGAGTTTAAATTTATGAGGAAATATTTTGCCATATATATTAAATATCAAATTAATGCAAATTAAATAAAGTCTGAAAAACTCTGAAAATCAGGGATCAATGAATCAATGAATGCTGCTAAATCTGGATCAGGCTACTGAAGCTCCAGGCTGACTCAGTCAATGTGTCCCAACACATTTTGTTGGAGTTTAATTTCCAAGCTCTCTCCCTCATTCAGGAGCCCAGCCTGCAAAGGAATGAAGTGACAGAGACCCATCCTGGTGATGAAAGCTGGCAGAGACACCCAGGGACAGAACCTCTCCATGCTGCTCACACAGAGGACATGCTGATGTATTTGGTATTTATTCACTTTTTGTTTTCCTGTCTACACATCCTACAACACTTCACAGTATGGGAAACACTGCATGGGACTGCCTTCCTGCCAGATGCTGAACATCCACAGCTCCAGCTGCTCCAAGGGGCCACCAAAGTGCCCAACCCCTCAGCTGAGGGCTCTGCAGCACCCAGCAGGGATTTTTTTTTCCTTCTAAACATTTGGACATCACTGTTAAATGTGCATTAGAGCAAGGAAGGAGATTCATTAAGGACTGATCCAAAAGGTTTCTGTGCAGCACAGCATCGTGTCCTTTTCGTTTCAAAGCCAGCCTGTAAGAGAGCTGGGTTGGGAGGCAGAAGGAAAACATCATGGCAGGAATATTGGTGTATTTTGGATGCAAAGCAGAAGCTTATCTGTTTTACTACTGCAGCAGCAGAGAAAATCAATTTTGACACAGAACTGCCACTTTACAAGAAAATAACTATACTTTCCAATAACCTAATCTGTGCAAAGCCTACTGAAAATTCCCTAAAGAACCAGTAGTTAAAACCTCCATTAAATCAAAGGGTTTAATATGGGAAGGGAAGAGAGGATGCAGTTTGACTTGGGAATGTAATGGACTCAGTGGGGAAATAAATATGTTGTTTTATGTGTACAGTTACAGAATTTGAGAACACAGCATTCATTTCAAAGGGAATTCTCTTGCTGTGCAACTTATTCCTAAACAGATGTGATTTTTGCTTATTCAAAAACATTTAGGTAACAATTACAGCATAATAAATTATAATTGCCATCATCTTCCAGCTATGCTATGACTTCTATGCAAACACAAAGAAAATGCAATTATATAGAACTGTAAATCCTATTTTCAGGTAGCTTAGAGCACTGACAGAACACTTGTTTGTTTTCCTTAGAATGAACAATACTTTAAAATATCTATCCAAAGGAAAAAGCCATTTCTGTTGGAAGGCCTGGCAGCCTGATAAGCTCTGTTTTACACAGAGGGCCCAAGTCTAAGGAAGTTCATTATCTTTTGGAAGGTGATGTTTTACTGTTAGGTTTTAGATTAGGAGTCTGCTTAAATTAGTTTCTAAGCTGACAATTAACTAAGCAAGGCAGGACCACTGTTTGAACACTGAAGGAAGAGAAAGTAACCAGGAACTGAGTGAAAAGCAAGATTTTTATGATTGAATAGTGCAGGAGATCACACAAGAACCCAACAGTTCATATAAACATAAATCATTCTACAGCATTTCAGAGAGCTGCAGCTTAGGGTGGAATTCTACAAGATAAATCAAAAATAATCCCCTTGTACTCTGCAAGTCTTCATTAATTAACCTTCATACCTCTGCTAGATATCACCAAAGTGTTACAGCAGTTGTGTTGGAAATCAATTATAAAACACAACTTCAATTATAAATAACCAAACATTTATAACTGATATCTGTTTGAAGCCTGAGTCTGAAAAAGAAATAATATATATTCTGTATTTCTTTAATAAAGGAGACATTTCATGAACAGAATGAGAGGCTGTAAAGTCCTTCAGCCAGTCACAACCCACATCTACAGCAGGTGAGATAAAGTCCTGCAGTGTGACATGGAGGAACACCACAAAATTTGGAAAATATTTGCTGGAAAAGCACAGAAACAATTCCAAGCTCTAGGGAAGGTCCCCATTGGGCTCTGCTTCTCCCCAAGCTGGTGAGAACTCTCCTGAAGAAAACAGCCTCATACTTGCATCCCAAGGCTTCCAAAGCAATATTTCAGACCAACCTGAACCTCAGGAAGGAATATGAGGTCTGTGAAAGGGATGCTGTCAAGTTAAGAGCTCTTTTATCAGCATCAGTTTTAGATAAAAATGTTGCTTTATTCCAAGAAAGAGCAGCAGGCCAAGGAGGAAGGAACTACCATCACTGACAAAATCCAGCTGTCCCCCATCAGCACTAAGGTTCCCCTTTCCACCTCATCTTTCATCACTTCTTTTGTTTCCTTTAGAAAAATATTTATCCTTAACAAGATGCCTGGGTTGCATTTAACTTTCTACTGGGTAAAATAAAAATCAAGTTCACACTCCACTTTCAAGGAGAAGAGATGGAAGACGGTGAAATCAAACAAAAAAGTTTTTTAAAGACACTTTTCTTTTTTCAAGACATGGGGAAAGAGTTGAAATTAGAGGAGTCAGAGTAAAACAAAACATTTTATATGCTGGGCCACGTGGCACTACATCTAATGCTTTCAAAAACCCATAGGGCAGAATGACTGTCGGAAATTAATTTAAACACTTGGTTAATTGTGATCCTTCCCAATCATTAGTAACCACTGCATTAAAAAGGCCCAGGATTTAATGGCCTGCTCCATTTCAGAGCTAGAGCAGAGGAATTCATTCCAAAGGCTGGAGAAGATTTGCAGAGTCTCAAACACACATGAAGTGATCCGAACACTAAATAAATCCTGGAGAAACTGGGTTCCTCTGGAACTCCTGGAACTTCATCAACCCCCAGGAGCAGTGGGCACAGCTGTAATATCAGTGAGAGACAAGAGCATATCCCAGTTTGTCCTGTCCTTGGTGCACACAGGGGTACAGGTCCCCAAAAGTGGCACAGAATGGGACACAGAGCCAGGTGCTGCCAGCCCCTGGCCAGGTGGCTGCTCCAGACTCCTTCAGCATTCCTTCTTCAGCCACATTCATAGTTTAGTGATGGCAGGTGGCAGAAATGTTTGTACTGGCAACTACAGGAAACAGGTTTTCTGCAAAATTTCACATGTAAAGAATTGCAGGATGCATTTTTGATGGACTTCTGATAAAAGTTAGCAATCCCATCAGGAACTGAAGCAATACCAGGAGACCTTATCTAAAACCACAGCAATGTTCTCTGAGTTTGAAGCACCAGGACGTTTTTCCTTTAGCCTAAGACGTGGCTCTGCTGTTGAGGAGTTTAATGCTGCTCTGCATTTGGAGTTTGTCTCACAGCCTCCTCCCTTTTAATGTTCCTCATTTTGTTCATCTGCTCCACTTTCTGGCGTGTCAGCATCCTGCCTGGGATGTGCAGGAGATTGAAAGGTGTGCCCTGTGGGTTACACTCTCCCTAAATCATCCATGATCTATTCCACTTGCCTTAAACCACCGAGTCTCATTTGCACAATTGCCCTATTAATTTACTCACCATTGATTTACATGACTTTTGCTGGAAATCCTCCACCAGACCTCTATTTTACATGCTCTCTCAAAAGCTCCCTTCCAGCTTTTTTCTCCCCCATCATGTTCCTTGTCTCATTTCTCTTCCATTTGCCGTCATTCATCTGTCTCTTATCTTCTTCCTCCCTCTCCCTCCCACTGTTCTGTTTTCCTTCTGTTTCTTCTCTGTTCTCCTCCATTCCCCCGCTCCCTGCAAGTCTCCCTCCTTAGTCCACAGCAGCTAATAAATCTACCAGAAAAGCCCAGAAGCCCCAGAAGATACAGGTGTAAAGGCAAAGGAGCAGAAATAAATCAAGATTCCTCGTAAAGAAGAGCAACAGCTGTGACTTCCTTTTGGCGAGTACAAAGACTGATGGGTGACCATCATTATCCATCTTGCAGCACTTTACCTCGTCCTTGTGTCTTTTTGTCTTCCTGAGAGGAAGCTCAGCCTCTCAGTTCAGATTTTATGGCCACTTTCACCCCCTCAGCAGATCACATGGCCCTGGACTGGTGCCCTGATTGCCAGTTTGACTATGAAAACCAAACCTCTCCATCTGAGCAGACAACAAACTGCTGGGCTTTGATAACAGGCATATAAAAGTGCATGTATACATTATCAAACACAGACAAATGTAACCATACAGCAGAGGCATTTTCCAGCTCTCATGATTCTATGCTCTGAGTGAAAACCAATAAATAAATGCAGTTGTTTCTAAGCTAAAACTCTCATTCAGTATCTTTCATTCAAATTTTCAGAAGGTAAAAAAAGGACTGAAGTGCAGAGGGTTAGACTAAAAGGACTACAAAGATTTACATATTCATAGTGGGTAAATAATAACCTAACCTTAATGCCACACTCTGCAGGGCAGAGGAGAGAGAAAAGCAGAGGAAGGAGAGGTTCAAAGAGCAGCAGACCCCAAAGAGCATTTAGTGCACATGACATAAATGAGCTGCTCAGCCTGGAAGTCAGGGACAATTGAACAAAGTCTCAGAATGTCCTCAAGGCACCTGGCTGTGCCCTCCCTGCAGAGCCTCTGAGCACAGCACTGACCTGTGCACTCACAGGGTCTCATGGTGGAGTCACAGCTGGCATGGACCTGAGGGAGCCCCCAGGCAGAGGCAAACCCTGTGAGTGAGCACAAAGCCTGGTTTCACTCATGGCAGAGACACAACCCTCCCTTTAACTGCACTGAGTGTATTTGCAGTAAATGCAAACCAGCCACGCTTACCAGTCAGTCACATTGCTTGCTTGAATGAAAAAAAATCCTCCTCCCTATGCAAAAAAGATTTAAAGACTGAGTTGAGAACATTCTCCACCTCCTAAACCCAAATTAACAGCTAGGCTGTGCAGCTCTGAGCTGGACAAGGCCACAAACTCTCAGCACTGGGTTATTATCTGAAAAATAGCATGGAACTCCAAAGTAATGACAGACTTCTAGAGATAATACACTGCAATAATACAGTATGTGAAGTTACCCATTTTATTTTCAACCTAATTTCCATGTAGTTCACAATTTTCTGGTTTAATAATGTAGTTGAGAAAATACAAATTGCTTGTATTGCCCACATATTTACATTGTACTGTACATAGCATGTAATTACAGCAATGGTTCCTATGGAATTACTGAGCTCTGCACAGTTTTTTGTGTCCTCCTCAGGAAAGTGCCAAAGGAATCTTTCAGTGTGCTGAAGCACAATCCACAGTGATGTGAAAAAAATAATATAAAATAATGAGGGTCCTCCCTTCAGATGCTGTCTGGACAGCATGAGGGAAGCATAAGCAAAGCTCTGCAAGCAGAATCATTGTCAGCTTTCCTTGCTCCCCAAAGCCCCACAAAAGAGCTCTGCAGTTCCTGATTAATGTTCCAGACCTCCACTGAAAGGGATTTGCTACTGCTGTACCTGAGCTCCTGTCCAAGAAAAGTGATTTTGATTGACTTGTCCTGACCTGAGCTCTTCTGGAGAAATTAGCGTGGCAGCTTGCCAGTTCTCTTGGAAGGACAGGGCTTGTTTTTCCTTTCCTTTACCACTTTTAAAAACACACAGACAAGACTTACATATGGTTGGCTCATCTCCGATGTCTGAAGGTCTGAAGTTTGAAGGTTAGAGCTAATCTTAGCTATGGCATTTTGTGCTGAAGTCAGAACACAAGTAGTTTACAAGAAAATCAGCTTTAACAAGTGATCACAGAAACAGAACAGGAAGAAAAGTATTACTGGTATAAAACAAATGGAATGATGATCACTAAGAACTGTAAAATCAAACGACAATATGCTGAGTGGAGACAGCACTGCCAAAGCAGTGAAGATTAGAGAGGTCTAGAAGACAAGGAACTCAAGTGATTATTTCAGATTTTACCTGAATTGTCAATATGACCTTGGGTTAAGTCCTTTGTAGCTTAGTGGTGTTAGAGATTTGAAGGAGTGCTTGGGATGGTCTGGGCTGTGGTGTGCCAAAGAACCTCAGGGTAATGTCAGCTGTTAAACAAGGTTTCCTCCACATTAATATCTGATATAAAAAAGTTTCACCAGTTCATTTGGCTGCCCAAATAAACAGGTTTGAAGACTCTTTCCTGGGCCCTGAGCTTATAACGGGATGCTGACAATTATCAGAGTTGCTGGGAATCCTGGATTTTCACTTCCCCAGGAATGGAATGTTGTGTGTGCTAGTCATGCTGAAATCCCCCTCAACAACCAAAGATCAGGTAACAAAGAACAATTCCATCACTCCAGCTCAGCTGCTGGCCAGCCCTGGGCTGAGGGAAGCACACAGGGAAGCACTTTTATT
This sequence comes from Ammospiza nelsoni, assembly GCF_027579445.1. Classification (NCBI taxonomy): domain Eukaryota; kingdom Metazoa; phylum Chordata; class Aves; order Passeriformes; family Passerellidae; genus Ammospiza; species Ammospiza nelsoni. Next base: position 2,346,155 of record NC_080653.1, read on the forward strand.
TCCAGCTGTGCAGTCTGAAACCTTGGCCAGAGTCAGCCTCTCCTTGCCAAACTTCTTCCAATTCCTCACTTCACTGGAAGAGCAGCACCTGCACTGATGTTTGTGAGGGTGTTCACAGAGGTCATAGGATGAGGGAAGAGACGAGGATCTGACTCCATGTTTCAGAAGGCTGATTTTTTATTTTTTGGTATATATTACATTAAAACTATACTAAAAGAATAGAAGAAAGAAGGCCAGCTAAGTATAGAATAGCAAAGAATGATAACAAAGGCTCTGTCTCAAACTCTCTGTCCGAGTCAGCTGGCTGTGATTGGCCATTAATTAGAAACAACCACATGAGACCAATCACAGATGCACCTGTTGCATTCCACAGCAGCAGATAATCAATGTTTACATTTTGTTCATGAGGCCTCTCAGCTTCTCAGGAGGAAAAATCCTAAGGAAAGGATTTTCCATAAAAGATGTCTGTGACAGATGTGATCAATGGAAATGCTCTGGGTACAAGGAGCCTCTTCCTGCCCCAGCTCTGATCTTGGTGAGCACTGTGCCAGCATTCCAGTCAATTACAAACCAGCCATTGGTGTTGAGGAATAAGCATCTCTTCTCTTTTTAAGGCAAGGCCCACCCACCTGTGCCTGTAATTTAGATGCATTGGAACATATGTTATATGAACTATAAATGTCATGCATTGTTCATCTGCTAGACACAATTTGCCAGCAACTCTGAGGTGAAGACAGAGCTGGAGTTGAAAAAACCCTCTGCTAGGCTTGAAAAGAGCAGGAAAATGAATTTAAGTTTCTCCTTTTAATATTCAACTTACTTGACTGAGTGACTTGGTTGTCACCTGCAGAGATTCTTTTTCATCTTTGAGACTTTTATATTTATACTTTTTTTTTATACCTATAGATATATAACACCTAAACCAGTAGGATTCCCATTTCAGTTTCATCTTTTTTGGCACTGTATGTCCAAACAATGGATGATTTTTGTTAAAAATATTCTTATTGTGTAAAGCAATTTGAGGTACACACAGCCCTCCTGGGTGTTCCACACAGATTGATTTTACCTGCAAAATATTTTAAGTTAAACAAATTTTGAATGCAGAAAAATAAATGGAAATCAACACAAACTGCAGCCTTTTGTTAAAGTTGTTACACACGTCTTCCAAGATCCTCTTCTTCCATTGATTATAGCTTTGCCCAACTTCAGAGCATTTGGGCAGGAATTTTCTGTGCCAGGTGTGTGCCTCAGGCAGAGGAGAATGTGATCGTGTAATTAAAGGCTGTTCCATGGTGTGTACACAGAAGGGGGCAAATTAAGGTTGAAGAGGCAACCTTAATTCTCAATTTCTTAACTTCCACAGGCTTGACTTTGCAACCCCAATAATGGTCTTTTAATGTAGGTTTTCATCTGCAATATTAACCCAGTGCTACATTAATTTAGAGACACATCCCAATGAGGATGGGTGTTTGAGTTGACTGGAATAGGATACATCCTTCCACCTCCCAGGCATGGGTTTAAACACAGCCAGGGCTGAGGGATGGGGAGCTGTTACCCCTGGACTGTTTGGGGGTCAAATGATGTGAGCTGGTGAGGTGAGACCTTGACTGGGGCTGTGGTTCCAGCAGAGGATCCGACTGCCCAGCCTGCACTGCCTCACCCCCATGGGGGTGCAGCCACAGCTCTCCTACACAATGTGCTTCCAGGTGACTCCTCTGTCCATAAGGGAATGTTCCCTCACTGCAGGAAGACCTGGATGGATGGCTGACCCCTGCACTCCCAGAATGTATGAGGAATGGTGCTCATTTGGTGGGGCTGTTCATGTACACAACACCAGAGCCTTCACTGAAATCTTCAGTGAGGGTGGGAAGAGCCAGCAGTGCCACAGTCTGAGCAATGGCTGTGCCTCCATCAAAAGAAGAACATCCTGGAAATTTGCTCAGTGACACTTCTAGGAAAAATGAGTATGGACAACATATGAAAATTTAATTTAGCCCGTCTGGTACTGAGAAACATGAAGCGCTTGTGTAACTACCAAGTGGGATTCTGCAAAAACAAGGGCAGTTGTGCCTGAAGGAGGAAAGCTGAAGTGCTTCCTCTACCTCCAGAGGCTGTGCTGGAGGGCAGAGCTTTAGAACAGAGACCTTGCAGGAGACATTCACTGAAGGAGCTGCTGTGGAGCTTCCCCCAAAGCAAACCTCACAAACTACAAAGCCCTCTCTGCCCTCCAGTGAAGGAAATTTTGACATTTAAGCAACTAAATTAGAGAATCAAAGAATAATTTAGGTTGGATAAGAGCTTTAAGATCATCAAGTCAACCATAAACCCAACACTGCCAAGCCCCACCAAACCAGTCCCCAAACTGCAGGAAGCAGTGTCTGACACCCTGGTGCTACCAGCAACTCCCTTTGGGAGCAGAGAGAATTTCCCCAGATGTTCTCAGAGGGGGAGCAGGTCACAGAGAAACCACCAGAGACAACAGAGAAAACAGAAAGGGATCAGGAGGAGGGTAAATATCTTCTCTGCAGAGCAGGAGACAATCTCAGCTTTAGTTCTGCCTCCTCAGTCCTGGTAGCTCAAGGCAAGAAAGACCAGAGAGAAACAGTGTTCTCCAAATCTCCTTCTGCAGCCATCCCTTTGTGGCATTCCAGCCTCCCCAGACACAAACCCCCCAAGCCCCCAAGGTCCAACCCACTGGCTGCCAGCCCTCCAGGTCTGACAGCATCACTATTTCCCTCAGTGTGACACTGGTACCCAAACCAGATCACCCAGGCAGCAGAGCCAAAAAGCTTCTTTTCATCCCAACAGGAGATTTTAAAATATTATAAATCACTTAGCTTTGTTTTGCTTGCCATTTGCTGCATTCGTGTTCCTTTTGAGAGGCCACATTAATAAATTGTGTGCCCTGGTACCAGCATGGCTTCAATCCCATCATTTTCTGCATTCAGCACTCACATGCCTCCCTTACTGCAGTACATAAATGATATAAACTTCTCATCAATAACATAAAAAATTCATACTCTGTCTACAATGCAGCTGCTATCACAGGTTTATGTCAACAATCGTCCTGATTTTTAATAGCATAAATGTTTAAAGAGGCAGCAATTCCTGTAAAGTATCTGCAGGGATATTTAGAGCAGACATATGCCAAAACAATCCTGCTCTCATACAGGAGACATTGTTGCTCAGCAGGAAGACAATGTTTATCCTCACAAATGTTTACCCTGCTTCAGTCATTAAAATGCTCTGAGTGGCTGGCAGGGACATCCCAAAGCTCCTGGTCACCCCTGCCTGTGACAGCTGAGCCCCCTGCACTGACACCTCCTGCCTGCCTCCAAAATCACCTCGTTGCAAGGCTTGGATTTGCTCTTTGCTATAAACATACAGAGACAGGATGATTTCCAAATGTTTTTATGCTTCAAAATTCTAATGCACAGCCCATCCTTTCATTTTCTTTTTATTATTAAAAAATCCTGTCAACTTAGCTTTCTGAGGGCTTCCCAACTCAATAAAACAATGCAAACTCTTTCTTTTCGTTTCTTCTACTTGCTGCCAATTGTGTAGGGCTTTAAGCTATTAAAAAATAAAAAAAAAAGCTTTGCATACATGCAACATAAAATATTTATTTTTAATCTAAGCAGGATTTCTTTACCTGCTGTGCTGCCACAGCTTTTGTTTAAGGCTTGCTTTATCATCTGTGTGTCAAGCTGAAAGTATTTCTCTCCTGATCCTTCATTGTGGCTGTAAAGAGCCTCCTAGCAGAGCCCAGCTGACACTCAACTCCCAACTCCTGCTTCCAATTTTCCTTCTGCCTTTTCCCCTCTCACCCAAAACCCCACAACCTGGAAGTTCTTCACTGCAACAGATGGTTTGGAGGAATCTGGGACATGTGATGGAAAATAGGACTCCTTTAAGCAACACCTCGTGTGACAATTTTGCGAACAGTTGGTCCAAAGAGTGACCCAGAAACTGCCCCAGCTCTGCTCTGCTGAGCCCCAGGAGATTCCCAGCCCTTCCTGAGTGCCTGACCTTGGGTAGTCATGGTTCCTTTTGGGACAGCACATTCCCACTGCCCCCTGCACGGAGCCACTCCTGCAGCAGGCCATGAAATTGCAGTTTTGAGGTTAAAACTGGAATTATTAATGATAAAACCCAACCTTATAACTGAAATTATTAATGATAAAACCCAACCCTATAACTGGACTTATTCATGATAAAACCCAACCCTATAACTGGAATTATTAATGGTAAAACCCAACCCTATAACTGGACTTATTCATGATAAAACCCAACCCTATAACTGGAACTATTAATGATAAAACCCAACCCTATAACTGGACTTATTCATGATAAAACCCAACCCTATAACTGGAATTATTAATGGTAAAACCCAACCCTATAACTGGAATTATTAATGGTAAAACCCAACCCTATGCTCCCCGTTTGTTTACTACCTGAACAGCACCAAATTCTCCCAGAGTTTTTCACAATCAAAGTTCTCCATCTCAGAAGATGCAAAAATCACACAGTCCCACCTGCCTGTGTCCAGACCATGCTGCTGCTGTTCAGAGGAAGGGAGCAGCAATCTGACAAGTGCTGAATATTCCCAGCTCCATCCAAGGACAACAGAACAGCACATCCCCACGGGCAATAAAACAACAACTTCCAAGTCAGGCTTCAATTGGTATGGAGGAAGAAATTTTGGGTTAGAATTCAAAAATTTCCTGTCCCAAGGCAGAAGCAAAGTCAGAAAAAAGGATTATGGAAGATGTGCCAGCAGAGTGCACTGTTCCTGACCTGTGTGTTGGAAGTGTTTCCCATCTTGGTACACATGGACACAGCAGGAGGAAGGTGTCTGATGAGCAGGACACAGGAGCCAGGCTGGGTGAGCTTGGGGCTGACTCAGAGGGGCCATGAGGGGATGTACAAGAAGGGGAAATTACTCTGGTGAAGACATTTCCAGAAGAGGAGAGTTGTGTGTCCATAAGAATGGGAATTACAGGACTGGACAGCTCTGAGGATGTGGGCATGGCTGGATGTGGATGGGAGAAGTGGACTCGTGGCTCAAGGCTTCCTCAGGAGCTGAGAAGGTGTTTAAAGAACCCTGGTGGAGGCTTTAGGTGCAGTGGGTGGCTGAGACTGTGACCGTGTGCACAGGGGTCTTGGGATGAGGGAAGAGATGAGGATCTGACTCCATGTTTCAGAAGGTTTGATTTATTATTTTATTATATATATTACATTAAAACTATACTAAAAGAAGAGAAGAAAGGATTTCATCAGAAGGCTGGCTAAGAATAGAATAGGAAAGAATGATAACAAAGGTTTGTGGCTCGGCTCTCTGTCCGAGCCAGCTGACTGTGATTGGCCATTAATTACAAACATCCAACATGAGACCAGTCCCAGATCCACCTGTTGCATTCCACAGCAGCAGATAATCATTGTTTACATTTTGTTGCTGAGGCCTCTCAGCTTCTCAGGAGGAAAAATCCTAAGGAAAGGATTTTCCATAAAAGATGTCTGTGACACTGAGATGTGATCAGCACAAAAATGTCCCTTACCAGAGCTCCTGGGGCCATCTCCACTGCCCCCCACCAGCTGCAGCACACGAGGGCTGGTTCATGGGGGGTTGTTCAGGTGCAGGGCTGGGGGATCAATAACCCACATCTTCCTTTCCCCAGAGAAGATTTCAAGATTGTGCCAAAAACCACAGAGAGAACCCTGCAGTTTTCCTTTCCTTTGAACAGGTGCAATGAGGTGGTCTTTGTTTAGTACTAAAACTGCAGATCCATTATAGCAAAGGTAAATATCAACTAGAGAGTCAACATCTCCATTAACAAAAGCCAAACTGCCTCAGCAGCCACCAAACACCAACATCTCACAACTTTAAAAACACTTCAGGACCTTAAAAACCAGGGAAATAGAAAAAAACCCACAGCACCATTGTAACAAGCTAAATTTCCTGTCACACAGAGGCTTGATTCCTGTCAGTGCAACCCTCATTTTAGTCTGATTAAGTTGCTGTGATGAACTTCAGAGTTTAGACTGCCCTTGAGCCTCACATCTATCTGATCTTTAATTCTACTACCCGCTCATTTCTTGCTAAGCACACAATTCTGAGTCCCACTGGAACAGCCTCGTTCAGGCTCTGCATCAATATGTTCAGTGCTGAATTCATTTCTGCAGGGAGCCCAGTAAATCTGAACTTTCCAAAATCATTTGGCCCCCATTACTAGTAAGCACTGCTCTTAAATAGGTTGTAACTCCAGCTAATAGGCTCCATAATCATAGCTGAATTGAACAAAAGGGTCCGGTATGGGCTGCCATCAGTCATTTTTATTCCCAATCAAATGCACTGCATAGAAGGGAACTTTTTTATACTTCTGGATGCTGAAACTAAGAAACTCATTTCACCTGAATAGAGGGTTTTTTCCTCAATATAAAAAAAGATGAAAGCTTCCAAGGGTATCCTGTAGTCCAGCACAGCACTGATGCAAGACCTGGAACTGGTAACCTTTTCACCTTGCAAAATGGCTTCTATCCAGAATATAAGGAGACAGGAAAAACATTAAGATGCAAAGCCCACATAATGAAAAATTCCAGTGCTGAGAGATACATCTTCTGCTATTCAAAGAAGTAACTGAGTGTAACTAAACCTAAAGTAAAGGAGTTAGCAGTAGCAGTGCTTACATCTTGATCACATTTCCATGAAGACAAGCTTTGTGATATTGTTTCATCTAGTGCAAAAAAAAAAAAAAAAAAATAGAAGCCTCCTTCTAAATCTTATCACTGAAATTGATAGTGTTTACTTAAAGCTTATTCCAGCTTTGCTGACTTCAACAGATATTGAAGTCTCCAATAAATCTATTTCAACATTTTTTACAACTCTCTTCTTTCTCAGCATACACTCTGGCCTTCCTGATCTATATCAGTGGACAGAAGACCAGATTTTTGTTTATGAATATCTAGAAGTTTCATTGCTGTCTGCTGAAAAGCCTGGAATAAAAATGAATAGCAAGTAAATAAAGCAGAAAAGGAACTTGATTTATCCTTCTCCCTCCTGCAAGGCAGCAGAGCCAGTCCTTGCTGGCATCGTATTTTTTACACACAGAGCAACCTGCTACAAAGGCAATGCAGGAGAGCTGGGCACAGGCAGCTGGTCCTGCACATGTGGGCACTGCTGGCACTGCAGGGACTGGTCCAGTGTGACTGGCACACCCTGCATAATTTCCTTGGGGCCAAACACCTGGAATGGTCCCAGCTGCTGTCACAGACACATTTTGTACCCTCAGCAGCTCCCTTGGCACCTTGGAGAGTGTGGGGTCACAAACACCACACATCCAGGATGTCTGGGCATCCCACTCTGCCCCAGGACTGCACCTGAGTGGGCATTGGCATCAACCAGGCAGAGAAGGAGGAAATGGGGCACCTGTGGATGTGGGAGCTGGTGAATCACAGCTTGGATGGAGCACTGGCTTTCCGAGAGAACAAACAGGACCCATAAGTGATATGGATCATATACTTCACTCCAAAAATAAAAGAATAAATAAAAAAGAAGAGTTGACCAATTTTAAGGCATTAACAAGGCGAGATAGTATAGAGGAACAAGGTCATATCCTTGCAACTGATTTTAAATAAGCAAGGAAAAATCTAAAAAGTCAAAATCAGTAGTTCTGCTAAATTACTAAAATAGTGATGAGTTTCTCAGCAACAAAAACCCCACAAACATAAAAGTGCCTGATACTGGTTACATGGTTCACTGGTTTAACCAGAATTATAATTCCACAGAAATCAGAATAGCTGTGAGTGACACAAAGGGATAAAAGACACGAGTGAACCTGGGTGAGATCTGCTCAGCAATGGAAAACTGCCCCAGGTGGGATATATGGGAACACTGACAGAGATTTTAAATCAAAGCAGCACAATGGAAAGAAATCTTCACTGATTCTCTTCAGCTGCCCAGATGGGCTCAAACTTCCTTCCCCCAATACACACATATGAAAATAAGAGGAAGATTTGGAAACCTATGCATTCTGCCATCCCTCTTCCTACCCACCACATGCTCCAGAACAAAGCCTGCTCTTCTCTATTTGACAGCAGCTTGTGGAAAGACCTTTCTCCTTTCTCTCCTAAGCCATTCCCCTAGACTGAAAAATGCCACATTTCTGTTCTGGCTTCCCAGGAGCTGCCAGCAGCTGCTCTCCACTGTGCAGAGCCCGTGTGAGAGGTGGAGCAGAGGAGGTGACCCTCTGGCACCTGGCTCTGGAAGCAGAACTGCCCAGGGCTGGAGGCCAGGCCAGCCCCATCCTCACCTGGGACCCATCCATGGCCAGGACACATCCAGGGTGGGTGGAACAGCAGCTCCAGGCACTGGTTCAGCAATGCCAGGGACACTGGGAGTCACAGAGGTGGCACAGGCACTGAGCACAGCACACAGCAGCACAGTCCTTGAGCAGATACCACTGATGCTCTTCATCTCCTGCACTGGTAAATACTAAAATATAAGTGAAATTACTACTTTAAAGCTGCAATAAAGGACAGACAGAAAGGTACACTGATACAATTCCAGTCAATTATTTTTAAACAATGTGTGATGGATTTGCAGTAGGCCAATGTAAAAAAGACAGGCTCATTTTCTACAAATGCCCACAAAGAGAAATGAGGGAGCTCAGCACTATAGCATGGCATATTCCATTAGGAATTAAATCTCTTCTCTCTGATGGTCCCATCCACATGTTCATTGGACAGTCTCCTGCTTTCATCTACATTATTGTTATTAATTTATGAATGAGACTGGAATTACAGAAGATGAGTCTAAGGTGAGGCTGCATTATAATAATAAATGAAAGAATGACTCCTGTTTACTTTCAAAATATTTCATAGTTAAAATGCTTATGGCATTTTTAACTGTGACACACTTCCTTTAGCCAGTTTGGTTTTGAAGTAATGATATAAAATTCATTTCATCTCTTTTTCAAGCCTGAGTCTTTCATACATAACATCAGGCATGTCATATCTGAGGAATTATTAAAATAAGACGGAGCCTGCTGTATCTGAGCAGAAAAGCTTCTTTGAGCTGGCGTCCTCAGGAGAGCAGCAAGCTCAATCTCATTAGTTGGTGCTGAGAAGGCGTCCTAGTCACTGGGTTCAAGGTGATGAAAGATTAGGGCGTTTGGCCTCGCCTCATTCCGTATGCAGCTCACATCCCTCCCTGCCCGTGAACACGAAATTACATTGAACCTGGGGAGTCTAACTCCATTAATTTTAAATGGAAGATTAATTTAACAATATGCGGCAGATATTTGTTACAAACCTATCATGTAAAAGTGACGGTTAGCAATAAATTGTGGTGACTCACACTGGCCGGTGGCCCTGGCTCAAATAAATCAGAAGGCATTTACACATAATTGCTGTTTTTAAAGACAGGGATATGGGAGATATGTTTCTTTGATGAAAGATTGGGTAACTCCATTCAAGGAAACAGCAGCCTGTGTTAAAGTGACAGTGTCTCTTTTGTGGGAGATGTTCTTCCAGAGCCTGCAGGACTGAGATGCAGTTATTGTCTGCCTTGGCCTTAACCTAGGACTGGCTTTTTTCCTTAGACAAATAATTTTCATGAAACATCTGAAAGAATAATACAGAAGTTATTATTATTATTATTATTATTATTATTATTATTATTATTATTATTATTATTATTATTTCTTCACATGAGCTGAGGATAAGAGGTGTGATTTAGGAACATGCAGCACATGCTGGCTGTCACCTAGAACTGTGTAGAAAATGCTTAAACAAAGGTTAACTGTGGTCCAATTTTTTCTGCCAACTTTTTGACTCCTGCAAAACACATTGAATAAACAGGTGGCCCTTCTCCTGCCACTGGTCCTTTTTTTTTTCATGATGTCCAAAGGTATGGTTGGGTATGAAATGTCATCATTGAAAATATCCTTTCCAGAGCAGGAGACTCACCACCTCCATCTGAGAATAAGCAACACAGGGGAGAAAACTGGAAGGATACAATTTTTTTTATTTCTTAGTCAAGTGTAGATAATGACTGTGCTACTCTGATGATATCCATTGCTAGAACAGGGACTGTCTACAACGGAAACAAAAATATATTGAAATCTAATGTAAGAGAGCAGAATTGGCTCCCTCAGGAAGCAGAATTACCCCAGACCTCTTTCCTTTCAGTCCAAGAAAAAGGAGAAAACCAACCCAAACTTCTGCCCCTATTTGTGATCTGTGATTCTTACATAATTCTGTAAATTTTGCAGCAGCAAACACTGGGTGGGACTGCACATGGGCACGATTACTTATTTAAAGCAGAAAGTAGAGTGCTCTTACTTTTCTTTCTGAACTGGAGAGAACAAGCCAGCCCTGACACCCAAGGATGGCAGTGGCTGTGTTCACACACTGCTGGGGACATGCTGCAGGGAAGGGCATCACCTGCACTTGAGCAAATCATGGCATCCATCAGCAAATCATGATATCCATCAGCAAATCATGACATCCATCAGCAAATCATGACATCCATCAGCAGCTTCTGCAGGCTGTGGCAGTCAGAGATTCAGTGACCTGGCTGAACAGAGCAGGAGCCCCTGCATGACCTGCCCAGGGATGGAAATGCTGGGATGGCTCAGACTGGGTGTGCTCAGAGGCTGGGACAGTCAGAAGTCATCACCCCTCCAGACCAGGTACAAATGATGGAAGGGGTGAAGGGGTGGCAGGATTGTGTTCACTGTGCTAAATATCTCCCTGTGACCCATGAGGTTACAAAGAAATCACAGTCAGAGAGGAGCTGCAGTGGAACTGAGAATTCCCAGTCAAAGGGAATCCATCCATTCACCCTCTTCTCAGCCTTGAGTTTTTAACAAATGCCCTGTCCTCCAAAAGCATCCAAAGCAATCCAGTGATGTAGTTCTTTGGAAGAGGAGGCAAAGAGGGGCAGCCCCCGGTGCAGTTAAATGAGGCCAGTACAGATCCATGTCTGTGTGGGAAGCATAGGGTGAGGTTTCCATCCCTGGCTCACAGCTTGCCTAACCAGACAGAAACCCAACTCCATGCTGGGTTTGTGACCATTTGTGGTTTGCAGTTTGAGGTTGTTAGATGTCTTTGGAGCCATTTATTTTAAAGTATCTAAAAATTCCAATTTTTGGCAGTATGGTCTTATATTGTGTTGACAGATACCTTCCCAATATGACATCACACACTGCCCTGCCAAACATTATCCCCACCAAGCTTTACAAACTCACAGAAAATGGAGATTTTGCACAAATGGAGATCATGCACAAATAACCTATGGGTTTGTGCTGTGTGATTTAAAGAGAAGGATAACAAGAGATAAAACACTGTGCACTTGTTTTTGTATATAGCCATACCAAAACACTTCCACAAACCAGACAACATTAGAACGAGGTTTCTCAGACCTTCTTTTCCTCCCAGCAAGACAGGAGGCTGTCTGTTCTAAATTGGCCACCAATAATCCTTTCCATATGGTGGAAAAGAGAAATGCAACCTCCAGCAGACCCTGGTGGGAGGCAGCAGCGTTACGAATTGGGGAAGGTGACTGAACTGCGGGGATCGAGCTTTGTTTGCAGCTCTGCTGGGAGCCAGGACTGTGGGCAAGGCACTCCAGTGCTTACAAACTGCTGCAAGATCTTCAGATTGAAAGGGACACTGAAAATGCAAACGTGGACTGGCAGTTTTACTGCCCAGCCTGGCCTGTCAGTGAAGAGTTCACCCTGCATCAGCTGGTCCGTGGTTCGCTGGTGTCTACACCAATGGTGTGCCACAGGATAGAGCTTCAGAGGGCAAAGAAATGCTCAGGTAAATAAACAGCTCTTCACATGGGCCAAAATTAATCAATTGAAAACAACTGCTGTTGATATTTGAAGGAATGAGACTGATGCAGAATAACTACACAAAAAAAGAGCACTGTTGCTTTAAATTCCATGCCAACATCCAGGTTGCCAGCAATTGATGCCACTAACTCATTTTTGCACTTTAATGTTAAATTTCTTATGGGACCACATCACCTAATTAGAGGAATTGATAACTGCACTGTTCCATAATGAGGCCAATACATTTCAAAGTCATTAAAGATAACCAAGGCAATAAGTCTGTGTTTAAGCGGCACTTCCTTAGATTTCACAGCCTACATGGCGCTAGCACAGGAAAAAGCAATCCCTGCCTAGTCAACTGTAAATGCTGGGTTATTGGAATCTTTAAAACAGGCAGCAAGGAGAAAATTACATGGCCAAATCTCCTTTTTCCAGTTAATGAAGAATTAAGACTCCCATTTACCATATTAGAAGGTTCATCAGAGGTCTCTCCTCTCCATAGCTTGTGTTTGACAGCAGTGTCAATTTATCTGAGTCAGAACGCAGAAGTGCATGACAGTGCGTCATTCATAACTGTCACATCTACTTATCTCCCTCATTGTCACACTGCTAACGAAATTCAGGCCATGTTCTCCCCATCATGTCCTCTTAAAGGGAGAAGGATCCCCTCACCCACTGCAGCAAACTGACCCAACCATGGCTGTGGTAACAAATGGCCACAGAGCTCTGGGAAGGGTGGATCACAGAACCTGGGACAGCCAGGGAAGGGTAAAGCAGCATTTCCCACAGGCATGCTTCCAGCAGGACTGCTGCTGGCTTCAGAAGTGAGACACATTAATTCTTGGTGGTAATTACCAGAGGGATGGATTTATTTTATATTCTACCTTGTGCCTGCAAGATTTGTTCAGGTACATTTGGCATCCAAGCAAGAAAAGCAGAGTGACTTCATTGAAAGTCAATGGTTGAACTTCTGTTGGCTTCAAAAGCACAGGAAGGATTTTTAGAAATGAAACAGATGAAGAATTCCATAAAATTAACTTTAGAGCATTTGTTACCTTGGCTGAGGTAGAATGTAAGAGGTCTATCAAAACATTCACAAAAGATCTTCTGCTCTAAGAACCTAGACATGGTAAAAAAGGCCAGAGAGTCTTTTTTACAAATTAAAGCATCATCCCACTAAAATAAAAATACACTACTGAAAAGGTAAATTAATATTTAAAGAAAACACACCTGAGAAAACAAATAGAACAAAACAGCTCTAAAAGGAAGGGCCATGACTAAAAATTGACTAAAAAAAACCATGACTAGAAAAAAATAACTGTTGTAAATATACACTCCTGTAGTGTAAGGCAAGACATTGTCATGTTCTGACAAAGAAACTTCTAGAATTGTGTTGTCCTCTCCCCTACAAGAAACATGCACCTGCTTTCTAATCCAAGTTGCTCACACCATCCAGCACAGGGAGAGACCCAGCAGAGCAATTATTGTCTTTAAAATCTGTTCCTCCTAATGCATCTCTCCAGAACATTTGAGATAAAAGGGTCTGATAAATTCCGTGTAGCTCCCTGGCTCGTTCTCACCTCCTGCTCCTGGGGATGGTGATGAGCTGTAAAGGACACCCCAGTGCCCTCAGCTGGGGAACTGCACAGCCCTCCCAGTGCCCTCTCAGAGCCCTCTGCAGCCCAGAGGACAAAGAGGCTCAAGAGTTTTCTTAAAAATCAGACTGAAAACCCAACCCCTTCCTTTCATTCAATGCCACTTTTACAGAAAGGCCCTGTCAGCCCCTGTCCCAGCAAATCCCTGAGATTTACACACAGTGAGGTTACTCCAGTGAGGTGACAGAGGGGGAGAAGGGACTGCCTGCCCATGGAATGGGGACACACAAACCAGGCTGGAGGAAGCACTGCCCTGAGTTTAAGGACAAATACATGCTTCTGTCTATTCTAAAAAAAAAAGCACTTTCTTCTATTTTCCACAATCACAGGCTCCAAAGTAAAGTGGATTCACACAGTAACATCAGTTTTTAAGAAACCAACACAGCAGGATTCAGGTGCCAGGGAATGAAAGAGTTGGAGTAATTCTTAAAGAGACTGGTTGTGTAAATTTGAGAAGTAGTTTTTCTTCCAAGAAAACTTTTCTTTCACAATATTTCATGAGAGAGTTGGGGTTTTTCTGCACTAGAACTAACATAAGAGGAGAGAAGGAAAATGGTGCCCAATTGGATCAAATTACGGGTGAAACATGCAAGTGAATGTGCACTTAGGTCTTCAGTTCTGAAAACTTGAAGAACTAAAATAAATTGCATGACCCCCTGGTAACTTCCACTAGAAATTCTGGGTACAAATTGTTTGCCTCAAGCTGGGTGAAATATACATTCAAATTCAGGCTCTTGAAGGAAATTATTAAGTAGAGCCATATTAGCTTTCTCTGAAGCATACTCGTTTTCTATATTGCCACTGTATAGACCAATTATGTTACCTTTCCATGCTGAGAAATGATTGTTCTGCTAACACAGTTCTGGTAAAAATCAAAAGCACTACATTTTTAACCTTGGGGGATTTTTGTTATTGCTGCTCCCTTGCTAGTTCCTTCAAATGGAAAACATCTTCCATTAATCTAAATGCAAAATTTGTTCAGCTTTCGAAAGTTACTTGAAAAATGTTAAGCACAAAGCAATAAACTTTTTATGCTCTTAAGACCACTAATGCTTTGAGCTTCATATTCATTTTGAAAAAATGAACATTTTATGGTTCACAGAGGAATAGCTACATGAATAATATCTGAGACTATAATGCATCTAGCAGAAAAAGATTAAGTTTATGTAAACTATTTAATCAGACGTGAAATTTTCTCTAGAGGATAAAAAATTCTGACCTTATTTAAGTTTATTTTAAAAAATACCAATATCACGTTTCCACCAAGGGAACCCACTGATTTCCCCATTTATGCTGTATTAATATTCATGGACTCAAGGGCTAACTGGATACCACAGCCCCAAGGAGCCAAAAGTAACTTCAGGGATGTATCACATCTGCCTGGTCTTCCAATGGAAAACATTTCCCAGGAAGTGTGGCTGTATCTGCAGGGAAAGGGTGGCACACCAAGAACCCCTGACAGTGATGGGCCAGCTCATCACAAGGGAAATTTTTCATAAGAGAAGGTCCAACTCACAGCAAAATCTTGTTTTCATCCATGATTTTTAACATGCTTTCAACAGAAATGTGTTCTGTAATCATCCTTTATCTCTTCTAGCCCTTCTGCCTGGCTGCTCCCTCACAGTGCAGTGATTCTCTCCCAGGTTCAGGAAACTGTCCCAGGAAGTGTCTGTTTAGAATTGTGTTATAATCATCTGATTTATTAGAGAAATGCAAATGTTTGTATGTTTTAAATGTCCAATTAAAGTGGATTGTATGTGACCTAAAGTAATTCTAGGAAGCCAAGTGATTTGTACCCAATTAAACTGTATCTGAATTTGGCCCTCATTTCTGCTGATATCCAAACTAAAGCTCTTGAACTGTTTCAAATTAAATTATGGAAAATCTTGGCATCCTAACTGCAAGGCCAGGTGCATTTATTTTTCTATTAAAACCAGAAAATTATGGAGGTTTTGTAAGCACAATATTTTCTGAATCCACTGAGGGGTTTTTGTTCTATATAACACACTAATGAAAAAGCCTCATGCAGAAGAATCCTGAAAAATCAATAGGCTGGACACAAAATAGTAATGCAGCTTAAACAACAACATGATTATAAATAACGTATCTTCAAGCCCTGTCACTTGAACGTGGTGTGAGAACAAATGATGACCAGGCTATGGGGAGTGTGATGTGATTATTTTTGAAACGTATGTATGAAAGCACCTGGGTATAAACTCTCATATCTCTGTACCACAGAACACCAAGCTGGTTTGGAGGCCTCTTGATTTCAAAACAAATGTGAACTACTGAGCATTCAGCTTTTTCTTGCTCCTTTTGTCCCAGCAAATTACCCACTCAAGCCAGAGAGGTAAACAGGAGTCACTCTACACTGTGGTTCCTTACAGACACGCATTATTGCTGCACCCCATGGAAGTTTTCCTTTCCCTTTCCCACAGTATTCAGTTCCCACAACAAAGAGTTTGATTATAAGTTCAATATCAGCTCAAATGTTCTCTCCCACTTTGGTGGCACTTTGAACCTCTCCCACAGGGAAAAGTCTAAACCACATTTTGGATTCTCTTTTCCTTGCAGGTCCTTCCTGCCTTCGACAGTGCCAGAGAGATAAAGGGTTATTTTCAGCAGGGAGGCAGCACATCTCCCTTGATGATCCCCTGGCAAGTGGAACTGGCAAAACCCTGGGGTGTGGTAGGCTGACACCCAGACCTGTGCCCTTGCAGGCACTGCAGATGAACCCTCTGTCAGCACAGGCAAGAATCAGGGCTGTGTCCAGAAATTAGCTGCATTAATTATGGGGAAGATGAAGGAAAGGCAATGGTGCTCAGAGTGCCACATCCACAAATGCAATTTTGAAGATGTTAAAAGCAGAAAGATAATGAATGTACTGGGGGGGTGGCAGTGTCGCATATTTGGGGGATCGTATAGAAGAGAAAAACAACAGGAATATTTTTAATTTTTTAAGAAAGTTGCCATAAAACCCAGCAGATCACTTGGATGCCATTTGAAATACTTTTCCCTTTCCTGGCCCTACCAGAGAGCTCTGGCCATGCCACACT
This sequence comes from Ammospiza nelsoni, assembly GCF_027579445.1. Taxonomy (NCBI): domain Eukaryota; kingdom Metazoa; phylum Chordata; class Aves; order Passeriformes; family Passerellidae; genus Ammospiza; species Ammospiza nelsoni. The sequence goes on from NC_080653.1 coordinate 2,362,703, forward strand.
GCCTGGTGATGCCGACTGAAGGCTGACCTAGAATAGAGACTAAACAGAGCTAAAGAATAAAGCAGGGATTTATTAAGAGGCCTCAATGGATACACCTTGGGCAGCACAACCCAAAATGGCCACAAAAATTGACAACAGGTCATGGAGTCTCCCATTTTTTATAAGTTTTGGTCTATTTGCATATTGGAGTTAATTGTCCAATTACAGCTCCAGCCCATCAAGTCCCATCCTCCTTGTTTTTCTCTCTTCAGCCCACGTTGTTTGTGCTCTTGGGCCTGAGATTTGGATCATTTGTCCTTGGTCCCCAGCTAGAGCAGGAATTGTTTTGTCTCCCTACTCTGTGAAGAGAGCTCACCATCCCCTCATATGAAGCCCAGACCCACACACTAAAGCAGCACAGGGTCTGAAAAATATAAAAGCTGAACCTGAGGCATCACTGGAAGCCCAGCATGGAAGCCCAGCATGGAAACCCAGCCATTTTGCTCAGGCTCCCAACTGTACAAAATGGCTACAGCAGGCGGCATCTGCCACAGAATGATTGGTATTAGGTATAAGTCATTATTCTGACAAGGAGCTGGCACGCAGGCAGGCGCTCTGGCACGAGCGCTGATGAGATAAGGGTTTGGCATTGCTGCTGCTGGGATATGAATTAAGCTCAGTGTCAACACAACGCACATGGTTTCCTCTCCATGGACATGCCAAATCCTTGACACAATAATGAGTTGTGCACGATGCCAATCACTGATTGTCAGCTCAACTGCACATCTCTCTTCTGATGCCATCAGGCTGCAGTGGGATCCAAAGTTGAGAGGAAACTTTTCCATGAGTTTTGGTGGAGTTTTGGGGGTGATGGCACAGGCAGAGGGTGAAGCCTGTTCCCCCTCAGCCCTGCCAGGCCTGTGAGCAGCAGGAGAGCCCATGGGGGTGGATCCACACTGAGGCACAGCTGTGACACGTGCCCAAGCATAACAAAACAAATTGCCCGAGAAAATGATCAAGCCTGACAATGGAATGGTTCCATCAGAAATCCAGTGTTAAACATCCCTTCGCTTGACGAGACTTGAGTTTTGTTTCATGTGTGTTTGTGAGAAGCCCCTTTTGCATGAAAAGAAACATCCTCAGTGGTGGAATGAAGCAAAGCCATGTGAGTTGGCAGCATGGGACTGAAGGATGGATCCTTCTGCAGGAAGGTGGAGCAGGCAGGAGGTGTTTTAGTCAGCCGTAACATGCCCGGGCCCTGCAGGCCCTGGGTCTCCTCTGCCCTCCCCAAGCCCTCCTCAGCCTGCAGCAGGAACACCTCTCCTTTCCACAGGGAATGCCTTCCCACAGGGAACACCTCTCCTTCCCACAGGGAATGCCTTCCCACAGAGAACACCTCTCCTTCCCACAGGGAACACGTTCCCACATAGAACCCCTCTCCTTCCCACAGGGAACACCTTCCCACATGGAACACCTCTCCTTCCCACATGGAACACCTTCCCACATGGAACACCTTCCCACATGGAACACCTCTCCTTCCCACAGGGACTACCTCACCTTCCTACAGGGAACATCTCACTTTCCCACAGGGAACACCTCTCCTTCCCACATGGAACCCCTCACCTTCCCACAGGGATTTCCTCACATTCCCATGAGGAGCCCATCGGAACTGCTGCTGTGCCCCTCAGGTGGGCCCAGTGCCATGGCCACAGTGCCCAGGCTCTCCCAGCCCCTGGGGCTGTCCCTGCTGGGCCCCCACCCCAATCCCACCCCTTTTCCCCCATCCCTCCTCACAGTCAGCACCTGCAGCTGAGGCTTCTCCTCCAGTCTCACCCTGTGCTCACCTCAAACAGGACTCCCCTTCCTCAGGGACAGGACCCAAATGCTCATCTCCCAAGAATTTAAAGCACTGGCAATAAATTTTATCTGTAAAAGCCAATTAAAGTATTTTTATTTTCCTCCTCCATCACCATCAAAGCCCCCAGAGGCCAGTTTTCTCCACCATGTGTGAAGTGGTGGCTGTGCTCCTGCTGGCAGCCACACCTGCCTCTGCCAACACCTCACACAGGGACCCCCGGGAGCTGCCAGGGACACACAAGGAGACAAATGCACAAATTTTTACACCAGATCCTAAACTTTGCATCAAAGGACAGGGAAAGGCTCACGGCTGCCTCGGCCCCAAACAAACAGAACCAGTCTGGGTTGTGTGGAAAGCAAGCTGGGCTTTGCATGACTATGACACAGTGCCCTAATCTAAATGACCATGGACAGAAATGTCTCTGAATATCTGTGCCTGCTTCTGAATTTATTAAAGACAAACACATGCAAAAATCCCTCCAATAGCATTTATTACCTCCAAATCCCTCCAAAATAGCATTTATTAATAAAATGCCAGGAAGTGCTGCATAAAGGCCCAGACCTTGCAGTCATTTAATCTGAATAGTTTAACTCAAGAGCTTGGTCCACCTAAGTAGGGCTTCCCCTTATTTATTTTCCTGTCATTTACACAGACAGGACAGTGAAACGGTAAAATTATTTTTCTAATGGCAATGGAACACTCCCAAAAATACTTTTTTTCCCATCTCCTCAAAAGATGTGGGCAGATTTTAAAAAGCATTTTATCCATTTTGGAAACTTATTATTTGTATCTAGAAAGAAACACAATTCCAGATGGAAAAAATAGTATGAGGTTCAGAAATTCAGAGGCAAAGCATTTTCTGTCTTAGAAAAATCTCTGGCTTACTAGAAGCCTAAGAGAACCAAATCTTGTTATGAAAAGATTGGATGTCTTCAACAATCCACAACAGAAAATTGAGCTTTTGATTCTTCATTAAATATTAAAACTCACCCCAAGTTCACAGTTTGGAAGGCAGAATTTTGTGATAACTCTATGAGCTGTGTGACCTGAGTTAGGGGGACTCAGCTCATCCATAATGGGCTTGTGCATCACAAAAACTGCACCAAATGCAGCAATTTCAGCCAACAGGCCTGTGCTGAGCAGAGCCTGGCCCCTCCAGGACACTGAGCAGGGCACTGCACCGAGTTTGTGCATCCACCACCAGCTCTCCCATGGACCTGTGTCCTCAGGATAACCAACAGCACCTCTGCTGAGGAGCTAACATGGCAATCAGAGCAGGAGAACATCCCAAGAGTGTTGCTCTTGTATCAGGGATGGCTGAGTGAAGCAAAAGACTCCAAGGTCTCCTCAGAAGGCAATTGTTTATTAGACATCATGTTCTTTTATAGACTGTTCTGAGAAAGCTGGGCCTGACTGGTCCTCAATCAACACCCCTCACATCATGGTTAATTAGGAACAACACCCCTTCTTGTAAACATCTTACAAGTAAACAACAAGTTCAAAACACCAGCTGCAAAGATTAAGGATTATTTTAATTCTTCCTCTGTGCTTTCTCAAAACTCCCCAGACCAATGCCTGGCAAAGTCTATCTGACTTTCTCTCTGACCAGACTGTCAGCATCCACACAAGAGGATGAAAATAATTATTTTTTAAAATAATTACTTTTAAAATTAATATAATTTTCATGCTGACACTTGCAGCTGCCCAGTTCAGCATTCCCTGCCCAGGGCTGCCCCTCCTCATCCTTGTGGTTGCTCAGGGACCTCTGTTGCTCAGTGCCACCCCTGCCCAGCAGCCCTGCAGTGACACCAGTCTGGGCAGCCCTAGCAGGGGTAACCTGTGCTGATGGGGCATTGCAATCTCATCCCACATCCCAAAGAGCAGAGAAGTCACAGCCCAGCCCAGGACAGCCTGGTGATTGAGCTGGCAGAGCAGCCTCTGAACAAACCCAACCCAAGTGGGGAGATGGACACCACGAGTCACAGCTACAAACCAGCAGCCATCCAAATGCCTCCCTGGTACGTGGGATTGGGCAGAAGATTGGGGTTTCATTTTGCTCTCTAAATCTCAATTAAAAGTACGCAGTAACAAGTAAATTATTTAGGGGAAAACGAGTGAGTACAAGGTAAACGAATTTCAAGAACTCCAAACGGGATAAACCATGGAGATTATAAAAAGACTACACTTGACCTGTCAACATGAGAAAGTCCCAGTTTTTATTAAAAAGGGGCAGTGGGAAAGACAACCTGCTGTTTAGGGAAGCTGTACATTTAATTTTAGTGCCTATAATGGCATAGCCCATGACTATAAGGTATTATTTAAGACCTATCATGCAATTTCCTTGGAGGATTCCTCTCTGCATTTTCACAGTATGCCCCAGTTTGCTAGTCTCTTTACAATTTAACTACTGTTTACTGATTATTATTGAGTATGGGGCAAAATTCACCCTCTCTGGACCCATAAATATAAGCTTCAGACATGGAGAAGCAAAATATTTCAACTGCTGCCTGCCACCATATGATTCCATGAATATATACTTTCAGAAAATGGAAACAAAACAAACCAACTAAACAGAGAGTCACGGTTTATTAACATAACATACTGCAAATCTAATTAAAAGTCAAATAGGCAATACCCTCATCAAAATCCAAATGTTCTTTACAGAAACATCAAGGAAGAAGGGGCATACAGGGGACGGTACCACAAAGGTAATCAGAATTCATCTTCTGGGACTCGTACCCTATTACTTGAAGCTCATTATCAGTACTCCATACAGGAAAGCAACACCCAGAGACCACATCATTAACTTCCTACACATGCATTACCCCACAGCTCAAAAAACTGCAGCAAAAAGCCCCACCAATAGACATGAAAAATGTGAGGGTTTTGTTCTGTGTGATGCAAACCTGCCAACATTTGAAATACAATGCTACAAAAATCATCTAAACCTTGTAAAAATTAAACTGGCCCTTTCTAGTTATGATTGCATAATTATGAGTGTAGCCTAGCTGTTATGCCATCTAACATCTCCATTTGTCTTTGTCAATACTTCTTTAATAATACAACTATGGTTGCTTCCTTTTTCTCTTTTAGATTTGGATTCTTTGTCTGATGATCAATCCCTGTAAACTGGCAAAACACAATTCATTAAGTGACTAAACATAACTGACTACTCTGAAATGCATCATCTAATTAGCTGAAGGAGAACACTGTCTCTTCTCTATGTTAACTGTCCAAAAGGAAGGCAGGAAACCTCCAGCCTAGAGGGAGAAGAGACATGAAAATAGCCCTGGTCACCTTGAGCTTCATGTGCAGAAATATTCTCAGTCAAAAGACACCGAAAACACAGCTACCACAATATTCAGGGGAAAAAGCAACACACCCCACATCAAAATATGGTTACACAAACAGAAGCTTACACCATTGTCAAAACCTAACTTCCACCAATAAAGAACAAACCATCACAGGTACAAGCAGTAAATGGTGAGGAGCAAAGGGCTGCTGAGCACACAGAGGGAATGCTGCAGGATGGGGGTGAAGGAAGGAGCCCACATTACAACAGTGCTGTACTCCGTTCCTCCAGGAATCCACCTGGTGGTATTTAATGACCTATACAGTCTGTGTTCCCATTTACCAGGTTTCACTCTCAGAGGTAACAGTGACAGTTAATGCACAATGTCCAAGTGCTTCTGTGCTGCTCTCTCTGCTCTCTCAGCAGAAGCAAGAACTATGGTACAGGGTGGTGTGAGAGCAAACATCCTGCTGACCAGTGAGGACAAGAATTTGCAATACAGAAGTCAAGAGAACTGGATTTGGGAACAGGAATTGCGAGCACTAGACCTCTCCTAGGACTCACCTGAATAATTTGAAGAATTTTCTTTTTGATTGATTGTTACCTGGGAAGAAGGACCAGCATTCTGCCATTGCTTACAGGCACTGTGAGAAACGAGTGAAGAGTTGGGGACAGGATGTGGCTGATGGCAGGGCAAGCTCCCCATAGTGTGCCAGGTTTCAACATTCCCTTCCATCCCAGTGCCCAGGCAGTGCCATGGCCTCAGCCACCACTCCCCTGCCCCAGCTGTGCCATGTGCTGGAGCCTTTCCCTGCCCCACACAGTGCTGCTGTCACCTGTGGGGAATAGGAACTGGCAGGACTTCATGCACCACCACTGTGGGTACCTCAAACCCCAGTTTGGCTGAGAACAATTTCAGAGCACCTTTGTCTAAATGCCAGCCCTGCCCCTCTCATGAATTCTTTGAGTACCAGGCTGTGTTTGAGTTGCCAAACTGGTCTTTCAAATGAAACTCCCAAGGTACTGGCACATGCCTCAAGAGAGGATCATTGACCTAATAGCTACAGCTTTGAAATATTATCTGTGGCTAACTTCCACTGAGGGAAGATCCCCATGCATTGTGAAAGTCACAGAAACCTGATTAAGCTTGAATCTGCTAATGGCTGATTAGAGGATCACACTGCAGTGGGTACAAGGCACAATCCTAGCAGCACAGATCAACCTCAGCTCAGTGGAACAGAAGAGTGCTGCCTCCCTGGAGTCAGTGACCCTACCCCCCAGAACAGCAGCAAAAGGGAAAGTCAGGTAAAGGCACTGAATTTAGGAAGTTTTATACTCTTTAAGGGGGCTTCCACCCCACCAAGGGAGCTGCAAACCCTTGTAGTTCATCTTTAGGTAAGATACCAACATGTAATATTATATAAACCCCATTTCCACCTCTGTTACACAGCATCAAAAACCCTCTGAAGGTTTTAGCTGTAAATCAGGAGGCTCACACTTCTGAGAGATTTGAAGACAACAGTAGAGCTAAACTTTGGTGGAAGCCTAAGGCATCAAAACTGAGCCTGGGTGTTAGAGGCAGACAGGAATAGCTGGGGCTGTGGGACCACAGCCAAGGGGAAGCCTTGAGGCCCCAGGCAACACTTTTACTCCAGTCACCTCAATTTACTTGCAAGCCAGTCCACTAGCAAACAACACAGGAGTATTTTACCATCAGTGGCAAGCTGAACTAAAAAATACATCCAGTAAGGAACAAAGCACATACCCAGTGGTTTGCTCAGGGATCTGCTCCTTTTTACTCTACATGTGAGGTCTAAGACTTTCAAAGGAAAATAATAATTTGGGATTTCACTTTTTGCTCAGTTCACCGGTCAGTGAGTGGTGAACAACTGCATTGTCCATCACTTGTATTATATATTCTAATTTTATTAGTAGTATTAGCATCTTTTGTTTTTTCCTTTACTGTCCTATTAAACAGGCTTTATCTCAACCCATGAGTTTTCTCAGTTTTTCCCCTTCCCCATCTCTCTGGCAGTGAGAGAGCAGCTGTGTGGGGCTGAGTTGCACCCGGGGTTAAACCACAATGTCCATGTTGGAGAGAAAAATCAGACTTGTAAAATTATCTGTTCCTTCTGAGGAACTTCATTTTACCAAAAGTAAATGGCAAGGTTGAAGGCTGAGCTTGATCAAGTCACCCTTTCCAACACAAAAATATGTAAAAAATTATTGACCATCTTTCCTCAATACTCTGGTGCAGATCTATGATGTTTTGCACGTGACAACTGCACTCAATCCCCTGGAGCCTTACCCCTTGTTCCTCCCCAGGCCATGGGTTCAGCTGTGCTGGTTATTACTGATAGTGACAGATACCTGTGCCTGACCTGCTGTAGCCAAAGGAAGAGGTGCCAGAAGGGGAAGCAGAGCCCTGCATCATTTTCTCTCCTTGCCTATTCTGCACTCCCTCCCCACCCCCAACTTCTTCCCAAAGAGTTGCACTTTTGTACTTCGGGGCCTCTTATTTTAATTTATGCAACAGCTTAAAACATTTTGTTAGGGCTGAGTGAGACCATCTGTGCAAAAAATAAAAGATGCCTAAGGGTAAAATAGGCAAGAGCAGTAATGCTGAATCTGTGGAAGGCAATTGACTGCCTATGGATTTTGTATCTACTGCTCTGACCTTTCCAACGATGGCTTTCAGTCAAGGGTAATTTCCATACAACGTCTGCTCCAGAAAGAAAAATTAATCCAGAACAGCATTAGTGCTTTCCAGAAAACTGGACAGCTGCAATTGCCTGTCACTTCTCAAAGCCTATGTACCATTTAGCATGACATTTGCATAACATTATAGAAAATCTCCTTCATTATGTCCTACAAGAAGATGTGCCAACATTTGTTTTCCTGAGGTGAGCAGGGACTCAAGTTGATTCTGAAACATAAACTTTTTGTCAAGGATGGCAATGTTGCTCTTTAAAATGATGGATCACTTCCTACAACTCTTAAATTACCATTACAAAGCCCTGACCCTGTGTGCATTAAGTATTCCCTAAAGATGCTGAAGAATATTTTACGAGTTGTTTCATTTTGCTGTCTTCTTTCTGATTACCTTTGGGGCTTATTAAGAAAGTCTTTTTTTTTTTTTTTTTTTTTTTTTTTTTAATAACTTAGAGAGGTCCAGGACTAAGAGGGAAAAAAAGAACCTAAATTGGGGTTGAAATATATTTAAGTTCAAAGATGAAAGGGTTTTATTTACAGAAAACAGTTTCAAGGAAAGCAGTGAGCACTTTTATCTAGGGAACCTCCTCCCTTCTTTGGAGCAATTATGTGCCAGTAAAGCACACAGATGGGAAGTTTTGTCTCAGTGTCAACCTTATATTCTGGAAAAGAAAAATCAGCTTCAAGATGACAGGTGACAATGGGCCAAGTTCATCAGTGGTGTAGGCTGGCTCGAGGCACGAGGCTGCATTGGAATATTTTCAAGAAGGAACACTTGAGGCCAGGAAAAGCACATACCTGGAATCACTCTCAGTAACCTTCAGAAAAGGCATTGATGGAAAACCTGTTTGCAATGTAACAGGGGTCAACTCTGCTTGCAGACAAAGAACGAGCTATGTATCCTTGGGTAGCAAAAAAGAACCAGATTCCTTCGTAGGTTATTTAATAATACACCATTCCAGAGAAGCCAGAATCCTGCTTTCAGACCTGTGCTCTTCCCTAGCCCACAGAAACATGAGAATCAAGACTAGGAGGCAGAAAGAACCCAGTTGAGGGTGGAACACATTCCTAGGGTCCTGCATTACAAAATGGCTCATGACATGATCAGCACCATCACCCCATGCCAGCAGTCCATGTGTGCACAGTGGCACAAAGGGACAAGTGCTGCTGCTGTCATTCAGCCCCCTCCCCTCACACAAATTTGTAATTTAATGAGAGGTGCAAATAAATTGGCAACTTGGCAGTTCATGTTCACTTTTTATTAATTCCTGCATGACTTCTCCCTTCACAATACCCTGGAGTCTCACACGCCGTCGTTATGAAATGTGGGGAGCACCAGAAAAAAAGAAAAAAAAGGCAATTTTTTAACAACTGCATGGTCTGCTTCTGCACAAGAACAAAAGACCAAGGTAATTTGCAATAGTTAAAGCAACTAATGGCTTGCAGGCTGGATTGCTCAGGCGGCTGGTAATGGCCCCAGCACTCAGTGGTCTGTGTCTGACCAAGGTCAGTGGTTACTCCTGTGTGACAGCTACTCTCCAAATTACAATTTCAGATTCTTTACAGGGCAAGCGTTCATATGTCTGTAAGTGCAAACAGAGCTTCCAACAAACAGGCAGCTGGAGTGGCCAAAATGCTGGGAAAGCCTGATGTCCCAAAGCAATTCCATGCAGTGCCAAGGTGGTGGAACAGAACCTGTAGCTCCATGCCCAATCCATCACATTTTTCCCACTGCTCTGAGCACAGGGAGACAAAGGGAGACAGCACCTTCAGGGTGCAGCTTTCAGAGAGCAAACCAAGACCCTGCTGGACACCACCAAACTCCACTTGCAGAGTTAGACTCAAAGTGAGAAGAAATCTTGACTCTGAAAAAGCCTTATGCATCTATTTTCCTGGTTACCTCTATCTCCCTAGCAACATATGTTTTAATGAACTAGAGCTTTGCCATTACAAACAG